>NW_028258299.1:11989177-12142191 GCF_053883595.1 Heterocephalus glaber
AGGGATTTGTACACATTGGTTGCAGCAATCACTTTGATTTCTATTGCTGTGTAACAAACCAGCCGAGAACTCAGTGGCTGGAAACACCATTGATTGATTCAATCTCAGGATTCTGGGGAAGGTTGTTTAGGAGGCTGGGTCCTCTGAGAGTTCCCTTAGGGCTAGAATGGGTATGGCCAGAGTCTTTTATCATTCTGCTCAGCCTGTTTTACAGCCTCACAGCTGACTCCCAGAAGAGAATTCTTCTACATCACACTTGCTAATGTTGCAGCCAGCAGCCAAAGCAAGCTTCATGGCCAAGCCCAGGATTACTGTGGGAGGGAACCACCCAAGGGCATGAATATCAAAAAGTATGGTTCTTGGGGCCCGGGATTTAGCTCAGTGGTTTTGGCACCTGCTGCACAAGTGCAAGGACCTGAGTTCAATCCCCCACACCAAAAAAAAAAAAAAGGTATGGTTCAGGGAGGCCAGTTTCTCACATCAGTCTTCACGAACAATATATAATAATAAATTAATATACACAAAGTGCTTAGAAAGGTATGTGGCACTTAATTGGTCCTACTTGAGTATTAGTAAGAGCCAATTATTATTAATAGCTAATTATACCGTGTTATTATCTTAATTATTATTAAGTTCCTTACCCAACTGCTTTTATTTTATTGAATATAAAGCAAGAAGCCCAGGCTTGGACAGTTCTGGTGCAGCCTCCATCCCTGAAAGTGGCGATTTCATTGGGCACCCACACCCAGCCCATCCACAGAACTGTGCCCCCAGCCTCCATGTAGCTCCCATTGTCTTTGTATTTTCCTGCCTTGCTCTGTGCCAATAAATTGTTTATACACCTAGCTCTTGCTGGAGAAATCTTTCTGGTGATATCTGTATACATCATGTAAACCTACTTGTCTCTAAGCTTATAGAAACATTCAAGGATTGTCAGTCAAGTGTAATTAACACTATTATTGCTAAAATTAAGATTATTAATGGCACAGCAACTGTCATTCCCCGAGCACTCTCTCCAGGCCTACCCCTGTGGAGGTGTTCCTTGTGCAATTTATCCAACCTCCATGCCAGCCCAAGAGGCGGATGTTACTGCCCCACACCTTCCCAAGGGTAATAAAGCCATGTCTGTCTGGCTCTGCCACCTCCTCAGGTGCTGCAAGGAGCTCCTTAGACATATTGTCTCCATGTCTTCCTCCACAACTGCATCCGCTGGAGAGATTATTTTTCCACTTACCAGGCAAAAACACTGAGGATTCAGTGGGAGCAGGGACTTCTCCGTATCACACAGGCACGAAGGAACAGTATTCGGATCTGAACTCTAGTCAGCCCACTTCGGAGCCCGTATTTGTCCGGCTCCATCATTGACTACACTGCCGTGCCTGATCCTCAGATCTTCTGGCTGCAGCGTTGGTTGTTCAGATTACCTTCCCCAGAAGTCTTCCCTCCACCACAGAGCTGGACTGCAACATCTGGGGGTGACCCCATGTGAATCACTCCCATGCAGACTTTGGGGCAAAGCAAGCACAGAGCAAAGGAAAGTCTCAGCACCCCTAGGTCATGCCCAGCCAGTGGCTCCCTTTCCCAACTTCCGCCACAAAGACCAGCATCGCTAACCCCAGGGGAGAGGAGACCACACTCTTCTGGTGCCGGGACCTTCAGTGGGGAGCACCCAGTGCTTGTTAACAAAGAAAACAAACACACATTCTCCTGTCCCCAAAGCTCATGGCTTACAAATGCCTCTCATATGTTGTGACTTTTTCATTCACTCTGCAAAATACATGTCACTGTGCTCCATTTCTTCAGGTATTGGGCTTGTAGTGCATGCCATGGCCACGCTGGGCAGTGTCAAATACAATCTCATTTAAGTCTCACAAGTCTTGGGAAGCAGAGATTATTTTCCCACTTTGAGGAAACAGGAATCGAGGTTTTACGCAATAGGATGACATTTTCACGGCCACCCACAAAGTCAGGGGCAGAGTCAAGGCCGGAACCCAGGTCATCTAGAGCATGGTTCATGTTTGGTCTGGGGCATTAGGCTGTGATAAGAAATCTTTCCAGGCCCTGGTGCAGGCACCCAGCCTCTGCCAGCTGCCGCCATTCTTCTGGCTGGAGATTGTCCATCCCTCCGTCGGATGCAGATGCCAGTGGTGTCTTTTAGTTCACAAAACTCCTGACCGAGAAGGAGCTTCCTCTGAGAAACTGCTCCCAGGAGCTTTATGGACATCTCGACCTGATTTGCGACAAGGTCCGGGCCAGAACCGGAACCTGGAACTATAATGAGTCGTGGTCTGGGGGCGTGTTTGGAAAGCAGGGGTATGGTGGGCATGTGGAGTAAATGCAATCAGTGTGTGGCCAGAGGGCAGACTGGCACTTTAGAAACTCGAGCACCCACCAAACTCATTGGCCATCCCCCTCGTGATTCTTCCTCCTCCCCGTGGGCAAGGGCTCTGGGGCTTCTCAGCCAATAAAATATGCAGAAGTGACTGGCTGTGACCTCCTGACCCAGCCATCACACGGTGAGGACTGCTGAGATGGAGAGACACGTGTGCGGCCATCCTGGAAGAGGGGCCCGACTGGAGGAGCCACCAGCCCGCTACGTAGAGCAGGGACGAGACGCCACTGCTGAGCCCTGACCGCACTGCAGCTTTGTGAGTGAAATAAACGGTTGTTTTATTTTAAACCACTGTGTTGTGGGGTGGTTAGTTATACTACAATAGATAATCAAAAGAAAGGAAAGCCTAACATCTGTGAAACCAACGTCATATGGCAGGGCCATTATGTTACAATCATTTATAGCAAGCACTTAAGCAGATGAAGAAACTGAGTCTCAGAAAGGATGCATCTCTTGCTGGAAATCCCATAGGTAGCAAGCAGAGCAGTGTGGATCTGAACCCTACCTGACTGGGGACTCCAATCCACAGTTCTGTCCTCTACCTCACCTCCTCCAGCTCCCCAGACCCGCTAACCTGTTCCCAGGAGTTCAAGTGCAAAGTAAACACAGTGCTCACTTCGTCACTAGGCTGAGGGAAACATGCTTGGATAGAAACACATTCCGGTATGAACTCCAGGCACAACTCCAAAGAGCCTGGCTGTAGTGAGTCAGCTGAGTGATCTTCGTGCTGTGTCGCCTTGGGCTCCTCTCTAAACCTCTTTGAGCCTCAGTCTCCTCATCCACAGATGCTGATGATGTAACACTGCATTTAGCCCATAATAAATACTCAGTGAATTGTCATCTTTACTGTGGGTTCAGACTCATTTTTCTCCACTCATTCCTTCTGACCCCAATAGAGAGAGAATCACAACAGAATAGGTTCTTGCCATCCTAGAGCACCATTTATTTTTCCCTCCCCAAGAAGATTTCACCCTTTGCCTCTACTCCTCCAGCCACTCCAGCCAAGAAAGAAGCTCAGACCCAGAACTCAGCTTTGCTCCCAGACGCCCCCTTCGTGACTGAGTGGGCCCCGACCCTGGGACCCTGGAGAGGAGCATTCCGTTGAATCATATAAACCCACTCATCTCCAAATTGGGTGCTGGAGTGCTTCGGAGAAGGGATTTCACAACCTCACTGCCTTCAGCCCTGGTAGGCTCCACTTGCTCTGGTGAGATAATTCAGCCTGCGCAGAGCAGGCCCGAGGAGGAACAGGGGCTCCCTCCCTCCCAAAAATGGCCCAGTGGGCAAGAGGGAAGCAGCCTCCCCCGTCTCCCTCTGGGAGGCAGAAAAGAGGTTGCTAAACCACCTAATCCCCAGATGGTGTTGGAAGTAGAGCCTGGGCCCTCACAGGAACAAAGAGTCTCGGATCTGGGCAGGAAGAACTGGCGGCTGCAAGACCTGAATATGGGGTCAAGGTCCCCTGGGGAATGAGATCATTCAGTGCACAGCCCGTGGAGCTGCATGAAGCCGGAAGTCTTGGCCTGTGCTTGGCAGGCACAGCCGTCTGCTGAGGACTCTGGGGCTTCAGGGCAGCGGCACAGTCCCCTGGGTGGCTGGTGCTTTCCCTCTGTCATTGGGAATTGGGAATCTGAGTCCGCTGAGAACATTAGAAGACAGGTCAGCAGCTCTGCCAGTGACCCGGGTCATCTGTTTGTGAACACTGTGTCTCTGGGTGTTTACTAAACAGTCTACCCTGGGTTTCTTCCTTCAGCTCCTAAGGTGCCACTTGCTGTCCACCTTCCACAGGAGCAGGCACCAGCTCAGCGATCGAGGCATTTGTTCAAGTGCACACACACCATCGCCCTGTGGCAGAAACAGACCTCGGGGCAGGGGGCAGGCTGAGCTTCCACACCAGAGACGCGCTCTCCAGGGGCGCTCAGCCTCGGCTCTGCCCTCCCCTGCCCCCTCCAGGGCCTCTGCCCACCTCACTTTTCCATGCCTTGAGCCAGCCGGCTGCAAGCCAGAGGCCTCTGTGTGAGCAGCAGATTGAGTCTGCTGGTGAGGCCCAGCAGCTGTGTCCAGGTACAGAGCCCTTCCTCGCTCCCGGCTCTGTCTGTGGCCCCAGCCCACTCTGTGCTTGGGGACCAGTGGCCCACTCACCTCCAATTCCTACTGCTTGGGCCCGGGCCAGATTTCCCTGCTCTGTGGGGTAGAGCAGAGCAGCAGGAAGTTTTTTTCATCAGAGAACTGTGCCACATGCGAGACTCCCATGGAAGCCCAGAGGCCGGAGTCAGCTCAGGCCCATGGGTCCCCCACAGTCCTTGGGAAGGCCGGGGAATGGTCCCGGCATGTCAGGCTAGGGGGTCCAGCAGTGCCTGCCCCCTGGTCCCTCTTCTGCCTCCCAAAGGCCCTGCCCTTTAACCGATGCTCTGTGCACAGTCACGTGCTGTGGAAACCAGAGTGACCAGAGCTCTGAGGACAAGAGGCACCCGAGAAAGCCACGCACAGCAGGAAGAGAGGCAGGGAGGCCCACGCTGAGACATCTCAGCCGTGCCGGTGGCCGCCCCAGGATCCCAGCAGAGATGTTTCCGGCGTCCCTGCACCCCGGGCCTTGACTGGAGGCTGCTATGTGGGGCGGCTACTCTGAGATCCCTGGGACCTCTCTCCCTCCCAACTGAGGCTTCCTCATGACACACAGCCTCGCTGGTGCCCGGTCTCTTCACAACCGAGAGGCGCTGCCGGTATCAGTGCTCCACAGGACTGTATTCGTGCAGGGGGATCGATCGGTTTGCTTTTATTTCACAGATTCAGAACTGCACGGGGGTTCTGTTTTACCTGTAGGCATCTAGGAAATGAGGGGCTAGGTCTGAGTCCTGCTGATAATTACAGGAGAGGCTATGATGCCAGTTTCCTTAGTTTTATCTTTAGTTCCAACTTATGCTTTTGTCCTCGTGGTTTTTCATTCTACTTTTAACTTTTGTGATTTTGCACTTTGTGTATTGTGATGAGCTCTCCTATAAAACAAGAGGATGGATATTTCTAAAAAGAGGACACACAAATTTGGGCACTGGTGTAAGACAGAATTCATCCCAGGTGATCCAAAGGGGAGATTCTAATGAGAGGACCCCACATAGGAGACATGGACAGGGTTGGGGAAACTGAGGGAGTGAGGCGGAAGGGGGCACCCCAAGAACAGCAAGAGCAGGAGCCAGGGGAGGAGAGTGGACTGGTCCTGGAGGGTCTGTACCTAAGCAGGCCAGGGTACCCGACTTCCTCCTCCACCTGAGCCAGGCGGCCCGGGGGTGCCATCTGTAGGGGTTACAGAGACCAAGAAAAGAGGGGCATGGACAGCAGGGGAGCACTGAGAGTGAGCAGCCAAGGAGCACCAGGACTTAGGCTTGCCAGGGAAGGCGCTCAGGAGGACTGAGCGTTCAAACGGGCCGGTGGAGGGGGAGCCGTGCTGGCCTGCTCTGGGGCTTGGTGGCAACCCCTTGCCGGGAGGACTCACCTACTGGGCCTGTCAGCTTCCAGCTGGGCCTGGAGCCCTGAGCTGGCCCCAGAGTCCCTGCAATTCACACGGTGGCTGCCCCCTACCCAAGCCTTGCCTCACGCCTCCGCAGCCCTTGGATGCTAGCTGGTTTGGTCCATGAGGGCGGCTGTGACCCCAGAGTACCACAGGCTGGGTGGCTCGAACAACAAGGCTTTCCAGTTCACAGGCCGGAAAGTCCAACATCCGGGCACTGGCAGATGAGGTGTCTGACGGGGCTCAGCTTTCTATTCACAGATGGTTGCCTTCCAGCTGTGTTTTTCCATGGTAAAAGGGATGAGGGCGATCCCCCTGCCTCAGTCTCCTGGGTAGGTGGGATTAGGGGAAGTATGTGCCCCCTTAAATGGAATGAGGCCTCCTTCATAAAGACGTCAATCTCAGCCATGACCTAATCTTCTTTCAAAGGCTTTACCTCCAGACATCATCACACTGGGGTTAGGTTTCAACATCCAAATGCGGAAGAGACACAACCTTCAGTCTGCTACCCTAGCGAGGGTACTCAGCTACGGCTTTGATGTTCTGTGCTCATACGAGCAGGGGAGGGCCCTCCACAGCACCCCTGCACTGTCTCCCACCCCACCACACTGCTGCAGCGGAAGGCATCGTCTCATCAAGCCACCAGGAGGGCACGAGGGGTCCCAGACACCCCAAGTTCATTTATGACAGCAGGGGCTCCTCCGGGCCCCATTATATTACATCCTACAGAGTCAAAGCGATACAACTGTACTTCCTAAAATAATCCTGTAAGTCTCACTATTCACCTGTTTGGACAGGATTACTCTGACTTGCCTCCTCCATTCCGTGGAGTGAGTAGGAGTTACATCCATCCTGACCACGTACACCCCTGCCACCTCCCAAAGCCCATCAGGCTTTGCTGCCTTCCAGGCCCGAATTCACATCCTCTGATTTGAGTTTTAAAGACAGATTTGCACAAGATAACAATCTTTACTCTCTTTTTTTTTTTTTCTTAGTTGTGGATGCTTTCAATTTCCCATTGTCTGAATCACAGTCATGGAATAAATTGAATCTTTTTCTAACATAGAATATATTACTCTTGAAATAGTAGGAAATGTTGATAATTGCCTATTATTGGACTCACAAATAATTGATAAGTTGGTCCGGTTTTTTTTTTTTTTTTTAAGTATCATAGTCTTATTTCTTTGGCTTCTTCCTTGAGGCTAGAAGAAGCCAGCCTCTAAAAATAGCTGCCTGTGCAGAGACGGGCCTTGCGCTCCTCCTGGTGGTCATGGTGTAGTATTGAGGCTTCGAAAATGGACCCGAGACTGCAGACCATGAATTTAAATACTTCTTTCTCCCTAAGCACACACATAAATTTGATTTATTCTTCCCGGTCATATCTGCATTGCAGAGTACTTCTCCTTATAAAGTTCATCTGCTTTGAGGGTAAGTAAATGATGAATGCCTCATATACATTATCATATGGCAAACATTTCTCCAAGGTATTAACAGCTTCCATGGCTCTATCACATGTCGGGAAGCCTGGGAGTTTCTTCTTCCCTTTAGGAGACACTGAATGTAAATTGGCCTTAAGGTAAGCAGCCCAAGTGCTTATGGGGACTGACTACACGTGAATGTATATGGGGGGAAAGGAAGATGGAGAAGTAGACAAAGCTGTGCAATGCTTGGCTTAGAGTTCTGGACCATTTGCCACCTGCAGTAGATAGGCTCATTCTTGGGATGACCCTCTACACAGGTGCCCCATAGACGCTCACCTTCATCCTGCTTCCCTTGCAGCTAGATTACCAGGCCACAGGATGGAGTTCTGGCCAACGAGCTGAAGGGGTACAGCATTTGCAGCCCTAGCTCCTCACACATCCCTGGCAATCTTTCAGACGCTGTCACTGTGTCCACCCCAATGGAAATGAAATAGTGAAGGTGGAAAGAGTGCATCAAGAAAATTAGCTAAACCATGAATCACCCACCCAGGAGAGCCGCCTGATTCCTATCAAACTGGGACGTGAGTGTGAAAGAAACATACATGCTAACATGCCGAGATCAGAAGTTTGCTTGCTAGAGCAGAGCAGCCAGAGCTGATTAGGCTGCTAAAGCAACTCATTTCATCTCCCTGAGCCACAGTTTTCTCATCTAAAATAAGGGTTAATGTAGGGAAATGCAGGGAAACAATGGATGTAGAAATATTTGGAACATGCTCAGGGCTCAGTAAGTGTTGATTAGAAAGCTATTGTGTCTCGCCTAAGCAATCCTATCATTCTGAAAGGGTGTTCTTGTTACCACCCAGGTTTTTATTTGCAAGAAGACCCAAATCTGACTGACAAACAAAAAAGGGATTCTATTGGCTCCCAGGGCTGGAAACTTCAAGAACAGATTAATCCTTATGGCTGGTTTAATTCATCAAGAGACTCAAGGGCCACCCTTTCTCCTGCATGGTAAGGGTTACTCTGACTCATCTCCCCTGCTGGTTGTCAACATCTCCTGTCACATGTTCCAAGTCTGCCTTCTGAGCAAGAGGAAACCTCCCAGAATTCTGACTACTCTCTTCCTCTGATTGGATGGGCCTAGTTTACATACTCACCCTGAACCAATCATTTTATTGATATAATGTGCATGTGGCAAAGACCTGCCAGTCAGACTCACATCTGGAGCTAGGTGTGGGACCAGCTTTCCATATAACCCAGAGAATTATAGAAAAAGTAAAAGTACTTTTCAAAAAGAAAAAAATGATATTTTTGGCAGTAAGAAGAGAGAGTAGGCGGAAAGCTACCAAAAATGTGTGCTACAATTGGTATGTTTATTTCCTTCCTATAAAGCAAAAAACAAGTTGTAGGGGTAAATGGTGAATGTTATTTTGTAACCACTCAAAATAACCTTTCAGAAATCTGTTAGTGAGGAGGATATTATGATTTTCAACTTAGTAACCTCTAACAATGAGTTTCCTAAAATATCCCTAGGTATTGACTTCTTGAAGTATGCTCAGATATTGACTTCCTGTCTCTCTTGACAGTGCAGAGTATTAAAAAAAAAGTCTCATAAGAATAAATTACATTCTTGTTCTGCTTTCCTTTCTCTTCTTTATTTCTTTATACTTCCTTTGATTTTGTGCAAGTGTTTTAGAATGTATAAGGTGTTATACAAATAAAAGGAATTGATCTGGTCTTGATGGCTAAGGTAAATCAAGTGACACTTAGTTGTAAAATAATGAGACTGATTTTTTTAAAATGTTTTATTTAAAGGTTATAAACATGAAATAAGAAGAACACAACACAGATTACATTATGATGACCAAGGCAGTGTTCTACATGACAAAAATCAAAACAGAACAAATTTATACAGTAAATATACCAGTGCTGAACACAGTACTTGAAATTTAACCCATAAAATGATCTGACTACAGGATTATGCAAAATAATTTTTTTTAGAACACCAGAATGTCAACCATTCTGACTATAAGCTGACTTATTCCCCTAAAGAGTATTTTGAGATAATTTCTATGACATAAATAGATATGACATAAAAGAACTGACACAACACTTAAATGCTACAAAAATAGTTGAAAACATACTTGTAATGCAGTTCTCTATAAAATATACAGTTAATTTTATTACTTAAAAAAATTGAAAAACAAAAGACCACCCTGAATAATGGTGAAAACCTCATCAAAGAAAAATGCTCATCATTTGGATATCATTGGCAGAAAACTGATAAGACTTTGTTGAGGGGAACAAGGAAGGTATCTAATGAAGTCATTCATTGTAAAATTTGTTCAAAAATATTCATAAAGTTGTAAATTTCTGCTTGTACCATCTTAAAATATTATACCATGAACACTCCTTCTACTATTTAACTGGAGGGCAGAAGAATATCTTGAAGAAAGTGTTTCTCAAAGTGAAGTTCAAAAGCCCAAAAGAATTCTAATGTGGGCTCAGGCATAAACATGTTAAACAAACACCCTGGGTGATTATTCTACATTCTGAAGTGCTCTATGGAAAAGAGCAACACTTAAAAGCAAGATCATAAACATATTTCTGACATGTTAGAATTCTCTATAAGTTTATGTTGTAAATACTGCTTTTTGTTTTAAAACAAGTTCCAGGCATTAAGAGAAACATACATGCCTCGGAAATGAACCTGTGAATGTATAAACAGTTTCCTTTGATGTTTTCATTAGTTTCAAACTAATTATATGAAGAAAAGACAATACATGACTACAAGCTTTGGAAAAGCAATATCTCCCCTGAAATGGGGCATCTGAAAAAGATCAAAAGATAATTTATTAAATGTCCACAAATTCCAAACCACTCCAAACACAACACTAGATCATCAACAAAAATTAAATTAAACTAAGATTGTACCATTATAACTTATTTACATTTAGATGATGATGCTTACCTTTCAAATCCTTGGCATAAAAATGATACTAAAACAGAAGGATGATATATAGCATCCTAATTTTAGTTAACGATCTAGTTCTAAATTCAGAATGATTCAAAATTTGCAAACATTCAAGAAACCATCCTCCGACCATCTTCAGATGCCCCATTTCATGAGAATTATCAGCCCCCCCCGAAAGCTTGCAGTCATATACTGCATCCTCCTCACATATAAAAAATACAAGTGTATGTGTTTTTATTCAAAATTGTTGCTATTTTTTGGATTTTCCTGAAGACTACATAAACTGAGCCCAAAAGGAACAGGTAATGTGGTTGGAGAGAAACTAGCAGAGGTAAGATATTTTACTGAAAAGACAAATTGTTTTCTTGTATCATAAGTAAAAAGAAAAAATATTAGGCATTATGTCCTACTCAACAAATGGAATGTATATACAAGTGTGGTTAACAAGCCATTGCCTCATTGTTATTTAAATCAGTTCATAAAAATCTAATCTATGAACATACTATAGACTATAAGAATCAAGTATTACATCTAAATATAACTTCAAAACATAAATTAAAATTAGCTTCTGGACAATTCTGAAATGGTTAATTCTATCCAGGCTGGCAACAAGTTTTTCCAAGCATTAAATGGCAACATAAGCAAAATGCATAGTTGAAAAATGACGATCAGACCCATTCTTCTTCATACATGGATAGAGGATTGATGTACTCAAAACCTGCCAATTCATATCCATCAAGCTCCTGCACGGTGTCATTATCATCTGAGGTGAGCCGGACGGGTTCATTAGTAAATTCAGGATCAAAGCTGTCCAAACCAAATCCCTCAGAGATATTTGGTTTAAAAGGAGGCACCACCTGCTTTTGCTCCATCCTGCCCCAGTCCACATTTTGAAAGAATGGATGCTCCTGAACATCAGCAAAGCCCCTCTGAGGATGACAACCCAGTCGTTCTTTTGGGTCCCTGATCAGAAAACTCTCTAGTACACTTGCAGCTTGTACAGACAGAAAACAAGGTCTGACAATATCTCTTTCCAAAATTACTTGCAAGACATACTTGATTGAGTTTTCATAAGGGTTATCAGAGCTCTCATCAAGATGGAATGGAAGACTCTCTGATCATCATCACATACATCAATACTCCAAGATTCCACCAGTCCACACTGAAACTGTAATCTTCCCCTCTTATAAATTCTGGAGCCACGAAATCAGGAGTGCCACAGAAAGTGCTGGTTGTATCTCCTGGCAGTAAGCCTTCCTTACACAAGCAATAATCGGTGAGTTTAATGTGCCCTTCTGAATCCAGTAATACATTTTCCAACTTCAAATTTCTGTAAAGTATTCCTTTCTGATGAAGATAGTTGACTGCTAAACTGATTTCTGCAGAGTAAAACCTGGCACGTTCCTCAGGAAGCGTTCTTTGTTGCTGCACATGAAACAGTAGATCTCCCCCACTGACATAGTCTAGAACAAGGAACAGTCTGCTTTCTGTCTGGAAGCAAGCATGCAGTGCAACTAGAAAAGGACAAGTGGACACCTGCTGTAAAATGTGCTTCTCCCTCTGTACCTGATCAGTGTTGACATGCTGTCTTTTCACTGCTTTCATTGCATACATACGATTTGATTCTTTCAGTTGGACTAACAGTATTTTCCCATAACTTCCTCTGCCAAGCACTCAGAGCAAGTCAAAGTCCTCAAGACCTAAACCAGATGAAGCTTTGCCACCTTTCCTGATGTTCCCTGCCTCCTTCTCTTCATCAACTTGTTCTAAAGCCTCACGAGTTGAAAGGTTATGTGGGACCTCTGTGTGTGCAGGGTCTGAAGCCATGGATGATGGATCGACTGGCACCATGGTCTCTGATGGTAAAGAATGCTGCCCACATTCAATTGTGACAAGTTTGTGGCACTTCTTGTGAACCAAGAGTTTGCAGTTGGTGCACTTATACACCTGGCAGCCAAGTCTCCCTACAGGGTCTGTGCAGACAGCACAGTGAGCTCACCTGCTGGAGCATTTGGCCTGAAAAGTGTGGCCATTCGCATAATACAGCTTTCTCCAGAGGCCTGTAGCTCTGTAGTGGATGAATTTCTCTTCTCCTGGACAAGTCCCTTTAGGATGTTCTGGTATGCAAGGCAATGAATAAATTAAGAGCTCAGAATCTTTCTTTAGCTCAGAAAGCCTAATGGCCTCTTCTAACTCCAATTTAGGTGACACAGTATACGGGTCTCCTTCCTCCTCTACCCAGTGTGTGGTGAAGAGCTGTTCATTGTCCAAACACCACACATCTCGATCTTTATCACACAGGCCCTCAGAGGAAATGGAATTCTCAAGAGACCTTGTCATGATGTCTCTTTCCAAAATCAGGGCCGATCGGGTAGAGGTGTGGGTGGTGGAGGTGCCCAGGAAGAAGGGACCATGGACGGGTTGGCTGCCCAGGGAAACAGGCAGGCAGGGCTCAGAGAACGAGAGCGGCCTGACTGCCTGCAGGGACCACACTGGCCGGGATTCTGCAAGGCTCTCTGTGAAGTTGTTTCCAATAGTGGTGGCCAGGCCTGGGTGGATGTATACCAGGCTTCTCAGTGTCTCTCGGGGGCGGTGGCTGTGACTTCAGTCTCCCCTACTGGACTTTAACTCTCTAGGTTTTCTGTGCCTGGCTCTGGGGAGACCTGCCCAGAGCTACTGGGTGTTTCTGGGCCTGATGATACTTGCCCTGTGCTCTTCTCTGTTTCTGTGCCATTGGTATTTGGGCTTAGGGAGACTTCATTGGGGTATCTTGATTGTGGTAGGTCACTGGTGGTCACTCCCGGGGAGACCTTCACTGGGGTGACTGTGACAGTCATGCGGCTGCTGCAGCATGGCCTGCGGTGTCTGGATGGAGTCAGCCATCTTCTTAATCTTTCAGAGATACTTTCTCTACCTGGGGTCGTGAGGCTGTGGCCTCTCAAAGTGGAGAAGCAGCTCAGCATGTTCGCTGTTGACCGTCTCCGGCCAAGTGAGCTTGGGAGATGGCTGTTACTAGATTGTGATGCCTGTTAGCAAGGATTCCAGGTTCTGTTTGGAGATGTTGCCAAGGAAGTGAGCCCATGTCTTGGGGTTCCACAACCGGAGTCTCCATGTGATAGAAAATGCTATGGCCCATTTTTTTCTTCATAGTAAGTAAATCAGTGGCCACTTATTTTATTATTTTTACCTAAGTATCTATGAATGTTTTTATCTGTCATTTATCTGTTTTTCATGTTTGAAATCCTGGGGCTTGGACCTTGCATCTCCACAGTGAACTATATATATCCTCAGGCATTTTTTTCAGATAAACAGCAAGAGTCTCTCTAAGTCAACAAATTGGTCAGGTGGGACTCCACCTTGTGATCTTACCTCAGCTGCCCTGAGTCCTGGGATTACAGTCACACACCATGCTGCCTGATCCAGTGTGCTATTTAGAAACATCAATACTAGGAAATGTTTTGGTGATATTGGGCATTGGTGATATCTTCACTTTTAGAGCAATATGTGTGCACTGACACTTTGCATGTGGTGGGCACAGTGCTGAGGGTCTTTTCCATATAAAGGAGGCAATCTTGTGAAAATATAGTGGTAGGGATTTACACTTAGAGAGCTATTAGCATCATTTCCACTTAATTAGGTCGTGCTGTAACTTTCTATAAATTTCCAGAATGATTTTCCTTAAGAGATACATATGTTTATTTCAAAGTGTAACTTGGCGAGGTTGGATTCATAGCAGGCTGTAGCTTTGAGATGCAAACAAATGAGTAATTATTCATTCTTAGCTCATGATCTAAATACCAAAGTGTAGTATTCAGTATAGTAACATACTGTGTTTCCCAGAAAATAAGACCTAAGTGGAAATATCTAGCTGGAACCAGCCCTAGCTGACTGTTACCATGGTGATGGCCAGTGTTATACAGAAAATTGTACCTCACTGTTGTCTCGCTCTATGGGTTCTCTGTAATGGCAGGTAAAGCAAGGTAGGCTGACTGGGGTTGTCATTTTTTCTAGTTAGGTCTTATTTTTGGGAAAACACAGTAGAGCGAGGCAGGAGAGCATGTGGTGACTGCATGGCAGAGTCTTCATAAAGGCTCGAAACCATCACCCCAGGGGTGATGATGAACACATACATATAGCATTTAAAGCTTTCCTTTTGGTCACTTGTAATCACTTCCTATCCTCCTATCCCAATCAGCCTATGTACCTTGTGTCCCAAGTGGGCAGTTTGTATTTTCTAGATGCAAGGAAGCTGTAACCATTCAGCATGTAGTTTTTTGGTTTTTGATGAGCTTATAAAATCAGTATAACCTTGTTGATGAGAGAGAATTGATCCAAAGTGGTGCTCCACCCCTCAACATAAGAAAGCTGACTCGAGGAGCAGCATCTTCCCCAATGAGAGAATCATTCTGTGATGGAGTAGTGTGCCCCAAAAAGATCACGAATGGGACAGCAGAGGCAAAGACTAATCAATGGACCAGAGTCTGGCTGAAGACAGCACCTGGGATGAAAAGGGAAAACCAGAGCCCAGGGCTGTGGACATTAATTCCAACCACCTAATTGAACCCCCCACCTTGTAGTCTACAACCGGCAGAGAAAAAAAGGCTGAACATGTTTCCCATCTACCAAAAGGAGCAGGACACACCTTGGCATGAATTATAACCACGGTCTGGGGAAGAATAAACAGCCAGGCCTCCAGTGCAAGGGGAACACCTCAAAGACCCATGGGCCCTAAAACTAGGCATAGAAAATCATGCCTGTCTGGATCCCCAAACTGCAGTTCATGGAAAGAAACCACTCATGCAATAATACAGTAATGCTTTCCTCAACTCAATCCTTTTTGTTTTCCTATTTTGTACTATTTTTATTTTTCCTTTTTTAAGGATTTGGGGTTTTTCTCTCACTTTCTTTCTCTTCTTTTTATCTATTATTTTTGCCTTTTATCTTTTCCAACTTTTTTCTTCCTTCTTCTTTATTTCTGTTCTTGCTTTTTTCTTCTTTTTCTCGTTTGTTCTTTTCAATGACTGTTCTCTATCACTATTAACTTTCTTTTACTCCTTAATAGGACTTCCTATCATACTTTCTTTCCTCCTTCATATACTACCAATTAATTTTTCAAATCTTACTTTTAAAATTTTTTCCACTCCCTCTATTTTTACTAGAATAACCACTAAGCTTTATGAACCTCTAGATAAATAGTTAACTTTTAGCTATTGCTGTTGAGTAATACTGTGCTATTCTTAGTAGAGGTAAAGTTGGTTCATTTAGTAGATATTTACTGTAGGTCAATAGTAGGACAATATTTGATTTATCTGAGTGCTCATACTGTAATTATACATTTCTTTTCTATGGACAAGTCTGTTACTTTATTGGTCATTTGATTTTCCCATATTCAGTTTGTATGTAACGCTCTATTGATGCTGATTTTAATATTATGCCCAAAGTGTCATAGCTGTTGCAACTAATTGGCTTTCTTGTGGGGCCAACATGTAGTTTGCTGAGGGGTCATTAACAATACTGTGCCCCATTCTGGGAGGACTAGGTCCTGGGCCAAAATGCTGCAACCTCCCATCTCAGGTAAATGGAGGAGGTTGGACCCTTAGCAGTAACACTTCCTTTTCTGGTTGCTCAGAGTTGGTGGAAGACTGGGCAGGAAGCTGGACTAGGACTCCTTGAAGTGACTTCCAGGCTGTGGTTATATTATTAACTCCTCCTCCAGGCCCTTCCCGAGACAGTGGCACAGGTGATTGTATTAAAACACAAGGGCTGGGGGCACAGCTCCATGGGACAGGATTTTCCTAGCATGTACCAGGCCCTCGATTCTGTGATTCTCCAGTGCAGCCACTCAGGCCATGAACTCTCTGTAGAAAACTGCAGGGCTCCTTCCCTCCCCGTTGCAGGCCCTTACTCAATTGCTATCTCATGAGACTGATTTTTATACAGACTACTTAGATATTCAAATGAGGACTGCTCTTCTCAGCAGTCACCTAGAGAGGCGATCTTCATATTCCAATGGATATTTGAGACACAGCTCAAATCATATCAATTATACCTCACTTTTAAGCAAAAAAGTGTAGTAGCTTGACAGACTAGACTGTGCTTCTGATTTGATTCCCAATCCCTTGTAAGGTTTTCACAAAAAAAAATCTATCCTCCAAAGCAAAGATTTGTCTTTTTCAGTAACATATCTTAGGGTGGGAAGGCAATTGTCCATGGAGAATTTTCAAAAATTATTTTCCATCCTGGCACCAGAGTAAATGTTAAAGCATGGGCACTCTGGTGCCTGCAGGATTTTTATTTAACAGAAAAGGAGGGAGAACAGGGGAGGAGAAGGGGACAGGAGGGTGGTGGGTGCTGCTTCCTTCCTCCACATCTGCGTCTCGCTCCCTCTCACCTCCCTGCAGCAGGATTCCCCTGGCTCTGGGCTAAGTCCACTGTACACCTTTCAAAGCCCCTGCCCAGCCTGCTCTTGCCTCCTTCAAGGGCACTTTCCTGGCACGCACCCTTGCATCAGGGTGAGACAAACAGCCTCTCTGCCCTGGAGATGCCAGGCCTTTTCCAGAGCTGTGGCTCACACTTTGCAGCCTGAGATGTTCTCCTTGCTTTCATTTCAGTCACCCCCACACAGCCCCCTGCCATGTCATCTCCTTCCCAAAGCTTTCCTGACCCTTCCTCACCACAGAAAAAGGACTTTGCTGCGCTTGCTCTTTTGATCGTGTAACTTGGAAAGAAGTCTAGTGCAGTACTCAACTATTTTCTCTTATTTGTACGTGCACTTGCTCTAGCAGACACTGCCCACAGATCCAGGTCCCCACAGGCTGCAAGCTGCAGGCTCCTGGGTCCCCTGACTCTGCCTGTGCTTGGCCAGTGGGAGCACTGACAGGAGGCTGAAAGGTGATATCATGGCTGGAACCTAAGATGTCCTGTGGAAGGTTCACTGTGTTGAATGAACACTTGGTTGGCAGCTGAGGGGCTTCTGGAAGGTGATTCGATCTAAGGGCTCTAACTTTATCAATGGATGAATCCATGAGTGACTTCATAGCTTAAGGAGGTGGAGGCTAATTGAATGAGGGGGTCCCTGGAGGAGTGTTTTGAAGGGCATATTTTGTCCCCAACCCATTCCTGGTGTTTTCTCTTTCCACTTCCTGGGCGCCATGATGAACAGCTTTGCTCTCTCTGCCACCTCCTGCCACCAGGATGCTTCTGCCTCACTACAGGGTGAAAAGTAATCAAGCCAGCTGACTGGAGACTAGAACCCCTAAAACTGGGAGCCAAAATAAACCTCTCCTCCTTTAAGATTTTTTCCTCAGGTATTTTGTCACAGTGATGAAAAGAAGGGAGAAGCCGGGGTATTTCTTCTCTTCTCCAGAAGCCTCAGGAGGAATCCATGCCAGCCGCCATTTTTCTCCCTCTATGGCTCCAGCTTCCCGTGATGATTCCAGCCCCAGGCCCTGACAATACCACCTTTCTCGGTCTCTTCAGCCTAGTGACTCCAGCTGCTCCTACTCTCTGGGTTTCCTTCAGGCCTCTCCTGATACCACCAATCCCTGTTTCCAATATTTAGGGCAAATTTCTCTGTGGTCTGGACCCTGACACACACACATCAGCCCATCTTTTTATCCAGCAGCACCTGAGAAAGGCTGGTTTAATCATAAAACCTGTAAACAGATGAATGACAATGTATATGTAACCTTAATAGGCTCAGTGGCACACATCTGTAACCCCAGCACTCAGGAGGCTGAGGCAGGAGGATTGAGAGTTTGAGACCACCCTGGACTCCATGGTAAGAGTCTGTCTCAAAAACATGCAAATGAAAACCAAAAAAACAAATAATATTTATAGTCTCACTTTCCAAGGCACTTTTCTGGCTCCTCCAAAATTAAATTTCTCCCACTCCATCGACCTTTCCTAGATGGATGCTGCATTCCCCGTCTCCTCGTTAGACTTTACTCACACTTAGGTCCTGCACAGGGTCTATGACTGACAGACAGGGAGACCTTGCATGTAGAGTGAAGTCACAAAGATCAGAACCATCACAGAATCCAAAATATGGAGGCTGTTGGTCAGGCCTTTCGACGATGGTGAAGGATTCCTTATCCTTCTGCTCCTCAGGTCTGATGTGTGACTTTAGCCAGAATGAGGCCAATTTAGTTATACTCAGAGTAAAGTGCAATTTGCAGATAAAGAGAAGGCACACATTCAAGGCCAAAGTGGAAGATTTGGATATTAGGCTGGCTGCTAAAATGCTTCCCTGTGCGGAGGGCCGGCATATGGCCAGATGCTGCCCTGAGCGTTATTCCATTTCCATGGTCTGGAGGCCAGATGAACGAAAGCAGGTGTTTGGAAAGGGTCTGGGAATGGCCAGAGGTTACCACCCGTGCCGGTGGAGAGGACAGCATGGCCCACCTTTCTACCCCTCTGTGCCCCACATTTCTCTCCTGTCACCTCCATCCTCCTGGGCCTGGCTGCCAATGTGGCTGGCTGACCAGGTATCAAGCTTAGCCCTAAAGTGAGAAAAGGAAAATGATACAACGTAGTGAAATCTCACCTGAGGCCACACATTTATAGACATGCACTGCAGGCTTAGCACTGGGCAGGGCAGTGAGGACAGGGATAAGAGGAGATTCCTCCCTCCTGGGGGAAGACAGAAGCCGGGACAGTGGATGAAGGCAGGCTGTGGGCCAAGGGCAGCCCAGTGCTCCAGGCTCGGCCCCCATGCAGCAGCTAAGGGCGGGTACTGCTGCTGACACTGGCAGCACCACACCTCCCAGCCAAGAAACAAGCTCAGGGTGACCCTCGACTCCCTGGGGCTCAGCCTTCTCGTCTGTTAAAGAGGGATTTAGATTCAACACCTGCTTCCCGCTTGTTTTGAGCATGAAATGAGTCTATGCACACAAAGTCCTCCACCTCTCGTCTGATGTGAGGCCAGCCCAAGAACCCCGGTCACCCTGGCCACCTCACTGGTTTCAGCGAGGAAACTCTCCAGCAACTCTCGGGTCAAAGAGGAACCAGGGTCAGAGCTCACGGAGCAGGGCAATGTCACACAGTGACTCTGGCTGGTGGCCTGGCTGGTGTGCACTTGGGAAGCGGCCCCCCTCCGCTGCCAAAATTCCAGGGAGGTGGGAGCTGTGGAGGACAGAGCAGCTACCTCATGGGTGCAAGGAGGGGAGTTCTGTCTGACATCCAGGTGTGCCGTGAGATGAGGAGGAGGAGCTGCAGTAACAGGGCACTGAGAAGCTTACCTGCCAGCTTCGGTCAGGGAAGGGCCCTCTCAGGAACATCTCTGAGGTGGCAGCAGCAGCCAGGGACTGTGTGGCAGGTAGAGAAAGCAGGAAAGGCAAACGTGCACATGCAAGACACAGCATGTGAGCTCAGGAATGAAGACATCCGGTACATGAGCGTGGGCAGCAGAGGCTTGAGGGCCTCCGTGCCATGTCTGCAGAGCCTATGCCAGTCTGGCAGTCTGGCGGAGAGGCAGAGGTGACTTTCAGTGGTGGGAAGCCAATCCGGCAACACCAACATCCGGTGAGAGGTGGGAGATCAGAGGTGGGGGTGTCTGGGGAACACCCAAGTGAGAATCCCGCGGGTAGCTGCACACACAGGTCACTGTGAGTCCTCCACACGGCAGTGCCCACCGCAGTCCCCAGAGTGAGTGGGTGCTCAGTAAGTTCTCGCCGCATGAATGAATGGGATTCAGGGGTGACCTGGACTTCTTGATTGCCTTCTCCAGAGTAGGGTCCTTGTCATTCGACTCCTGTTATCCTGTTCATAGCACTTAGGGTCTGAGTACTCACGTGGTGATGACTCACCTGTCACCCTAACCCTGACTGCCTACCCAGACGGCGGGCCCCATCGGTCGGAACAGCATGCTTGGTGCCCCTTTGTGTGTCCTGGCCTCCCAGAACCCAAAGTGAAATTAGGTAAATATTTGTTGGATAAGGGAAGGGGTGGGGACATGGATGTGAGCATGGACAGGATGTAGGTGGAAGCCCACAGAGAAGAGGGACCTACTGAGATGGGTGACCGCATCCAAGATGGAGCCCACAGGCTCCAACGCCCACCTCCTCTCCTCCTCCACACCCCACGCCCCACACCCGGCCCCTGTCACGGTCCTTCTCTGACCTGCTGTTCTCTCATCTGTAAAATGGGGATTTATTATGTGCTCTGGCTCGTTTATTAGGCAGCTTCGAGCATCAAATGAGGTGAATCAATTCAACTAATGTTTACGTAGGTGATTAAATGCCACAGTGACAAATGCCTCTGAGTAAGCCCACTGACCCCTGCCTTCAGTCCCACCCGTGTGTGCACACAGATCATGTCGCTGGGGGAAGTGAGAGCTCCCTGATACATGCTGACTCCTTCCCAGGGAGGCTTTCCTTTCAGTTACGGAAGACTTTGATCCTGAAACCTGGACAAGGGCCAAACAGTCTGTCCCCTGCAGCCTCCTCCTTCAGAGTTGGGTGACTGGGCTCAGCAGTGTGGGCCTGGCCACACCCCACCTCTCCTCAAGCTGTTGCACCAGCTCCTGGCAGCTGATGGTCGCTCTGACGGGAAAGGGACAGGAAGGGGAAAGGGATGTGCCAGTCCTAGGGCTGCTGTCAGGGTGATGTGTGGTCAGAAACACAAGTCTTGAGAGCAGAAGCCCGGCCTCTGTCAAGCTCAAGCTATACCGCCTCACCCTGTGCATCATTAGGACCAAGACCTTGTTCGCCCTGGGAAACCTCTCTTCCCTCTCCAGGCAGAGACACATGTTCTCTCTGTGGAGAGAAAGACAGGGAAATTACTCCCATTACCGAGGACTTGTCAGGTGCCTGGGGCTGAGCGTGATATTTATATATATTTTCTATCATTTCATGGTCATGACTCAACCCAGGAGTTGAGTGCGTGAAACCCGGTTTAGAGATCAGGAAGCTGAGGGGCAGAGACACAGTCACTTCGTCAAAGATACAGCTGCTAAGTGGTTGAGCCAGGACTGGTCAAAAATCAAATACCTGGCAATTCCATAGCACTTCCTCCAGGTTGCTAGCAGAGCACTAATTGTGTGGGTTTTAGTTTACCAGCTCACAAGCCATCCTCCAGGGCAAGGGTTGTCCCGGATCCATCCCTCTGCCTGTTTTAGCCACGTACCATGCAGGTCTAGGGCCTCTGGCCATGAAGCCCAGGTCTGCTCTGGTCCCACTCCTCCTAACCAGCAGACAGAGATGGTCTGAACCTTCGTAACCTGCTCTGATGTTCAGTATCCTCCGAATCTCCTGTCACCTCAGTGTCACTGTGCCTCACCTGTCTCCCAGTCTTCATTGTGTGTTCCTGGTTCCATCCACTAAGCATCCACATCTGCTCATCTTTGTCACCGTGCCTTCCCAGGAGGGCTTTAAGCCCCACTCTTATTGTCTGATGCCTTTTCTGGGCACTGCACGCCTCTCCTGTTCATGGACACTGCCAGTGATTCTTCTCTAACTGACACCATCCCACCCCTGAACTCACAGAGACACCAACCCTGTGAGCGTCTGTGTAGTCCCCAGCTGGCTGCACCATGTGGCTGAAAGCACCGGACACTACATCAGTTGGACAGACCTGCATCTGAAGCTCAGTTCTGCTTCTTATGAGCTACGAGACCCTGGGAGGGGAGTGGGTGGCCACGAGTTTCTCTGTGCCACAAGTTCTTCATTTATAAAATGAGGGTCATCGTACCCACCTCCTAAGGTCATTGAGAAACGGGATGAGATGACACGTCTGAAGTCAGGACCATTTGCCTGCTGTTATCTCGATTAGGGATTACAGTCTGATCTTCAATTCACTCCTCAAGGAGTTGGCAAACCCACATCTGAATTATTTTCCTTATTTCCTGACTCAACCCTTCTAACTGCCTCTGGTTTTCCTACTAACGCCCCATCAGAGTTTTGCTATGTCTCAATAACATTCTGTAATAAAGTTGTATTAGTCAGAATAAGATAGGCTCTGCCACAGTCACAAAGAACCCCCAATTCTTGGTGACTCCATGCAATGAAAATGAATTTACATCATAGCCTGGTAACTGTGGGGCAGATACCTTCCTACCTCTCTTCCTGAACTCAGGCTCCAGGTCCCTTCTGTTGTGTGACTCTGACACCTTTGAGGTTTCAGTAGAGGACAGCAAGGGGGCAATGGCCACTCTCACAGGCATAGTGGATACCTCTCACTCACCCTGCTGTCCGGAACCTACTCACTGCTTAAATCTGATTGCAAGGAAGTTTAGAAATACTTTCTTCTCACATGCCCAAGAAAAGTAATTTGAAATGAGACGGTGAAAATGAAGTATTTTCTCTGCCCCTCTTGCCTCCCTCCATAGAATAAGCTCCAGAGCCCGATCATCTGAGCTGGGGTGGCTGTGTCGTGTCCAGCACCCTTTCCTCCAGACTGTGGAGTTGCTCACTGAACCAGTCTGACAGCCATGCAACCTCTGAAGACATTGCTCCCCTGCTACTTAACATTTCATCCTAAATGGGGACCAAGGGAGGTTTCTTTTTCGCAGTGGCAGAGTTGAAGTTAAGGAGAAATGTCCATAGCAGATTGCACCAACTCGATTGCAGGGTAAAGCGGGAACAGTGAATGCTACAACTTCTTAATTTACAGTTTGCTAAATGAAGTTTCTAAGTCTTTAGTAGTATGAGTCCCCTGTCCTGCAGCTACGGTCCGGAGGCCACCTGGCCCCCTGCTCCCTGCAAAGTCCTGCACGTACGTCGTATACCCACAGAACATAAGCACAATTTTCTGAGGTAGAGGGCAGCTAGAGAGAAAGGAAGCTGTCCATGGGTGTTTGGTGGAGAAAAATCATACCTCTCCTCTCCTCACAGGGAAAAACCATGCTAATGCATAGGCTTGCTTAGAGTTTTTTAATACATAAGAAACCAGCCACCTAAATTGAAATTTATAAGTCAATTGCTATGGTTTGAATGTTTGTATCCACACCAAAGTCCATGTTGAAATGTAATCCCCAAGGCAATAGCACTAAGAGTAGAGCTTCTGCCCTCACGGCAGAGACTAGTGCCTTATAAAAGGGCCAGCGGGAACTAGCGAGGCCCACTGGCCCTTCTTCTTCTATACAGTGCTCATCTCTCCAGAGGATGCCGTGTGTGAGACACCATCTTGGAAGCAGGGACTGGGTCCTCACCAGACCCTTGCAGCTGTCTTGATCTTGGATTTCCCAACCGCCATAACTGTGAGCAACAAATGTATGTCATTTATAAATTACCAGACCTAATATATTTCGTTATAGCTGCACAAAGGACTCATTCACCAACTGACCTGTGGATTTTTTGGAAAGACCTACCCTGCCTACCCCTCGGCATTCTGAGTGCTGCAGTCATGAAGGATGACTTCGCTTTCAAATCCAGATGCAAATAAACACGGACCGAGGAGAGAAGGGGAGTTCCTGCCCCAGCTTTCCAGCTAACGATTCATTTTTCTGGATGATGGAACATGGGAGTGATTGATATTGGTAATGATTTCCTACTTCCAGACAAGTCCCACCTCCTTGCCACAGGGGACCAATCTTCCTTTGATCACAACAAGACAGGCATATCAGCAAACATCTTAATAATTCATCTGAGTGACGCATACATAATTAACTGGTGATAGTGGAGGAAGGCAGTTCCCTTACCTAAAGGGCAGCTGTGTCCCTGGCTTCAAGCGGGGCATCTGCCACAAAGCAAGTGCTGAGATTCTTATTAAAAGACTAATAAAAGGGAAGCAACTTGCCTTGGCCATGTTTGCTTGGTATCTTCAAAAACACTCTTGCTAAAATCTTATTACATCATGTTAAGATGTTTACTTAGATAAGCACAGAATTGAGGTTCGAGCTTTCTTTAAGACAAAAGAGAAGCCAGCTGGATCACCTAGTTTTCCCAAACCGGTACAAAGGAAGCAAGACCTTTCTGGAGCCCACAGACCTCTAAGATACTTGCAGGCATTTTCATCCTTAAATATTTTATCTTTACGTAATTATATTCCTTGGAGGGATTTATCCCACATTTCTGCATTGATTATCTGTCCCATTCTAACGGCTCATCTGCCTTTCTCCCCTCTCTGACTATTACCCTTGTTTGTAGCTATCCTATTTTACCTAGCTGATTATTGACCACTCCCTCAAGCCTTTCAGAGGTCAGCATAGGATGGAGGAAGAGCCACGGACTCGAGAGTACGAAGTCCTACGGAGAACCAGCCCCATGTGCTGCACACAGTTGGGACACGTGCCTTGGCCTTCCTGAGCCCCACTTTCCTGATTGCCAGCCGTGGACAACATCGCTTCTCTCACAATATGAGGAAGAGAGGAAAAATATATGCCAGTTTGCAGCTTGTTATACTCTAGACTCTCAATAAATTTAGCTTCCTTTTCTCTTTCTCTCTCTCCCTTTTGAAAGTAGTCAGGATATAAATTATACATAAATAAATTACACATTATGCTGGAAACCCTCAGACATGATGAATGTAACCAATAATAATTTTAATATTAATAATAGGTTACTCCAGCAGCAGCATCCTCGCTCTGACAATCAATCTGCAAACCCTGGCTTTGTCATCGTGTGACACAGATGCTCAAAGTTTACCCAGGAAGATGAGGATGCACAGGAGTCTCCATTCCCAGGTTTTTTGAATGTGGCTTTTTCACATGAGGAGACTGCTACAAACCACTCCTGACTGTGGAAAGTGTCTGCAGTGTGTCCGCCAAGAAATGAAAGACTAGGGTAGGGCAGGGAACACAGAAAGGCTTCACGCCATTACCTGCGACTGAAAGTAAGGTTTGGAAATGCAAGGCATGTACCAGAAATACTAATTTCTGCTCAGTGCCCCAAGAATGGATGGGACCCTGGGGGGGGGGGGCAGGGATAGAGTATTGCCTCTACCAGGAGGAGCAAGCAGAAGCCAGGGGCTAGAAAGACCAGACATAGCTAGAAGATTGTAAGGCCAGATATAGCCTAAGTATCTGCTATGCTTTCTCACAGCCTACTTTCAAGACCGAATTTGGGGGAAAAACTGCTTCAAAGAACCCTTCAAACTCTCGAATCCTGTCAGTTTATTATTCAGTATTTCTTGAAGATTCAAACAAAGCAGCTGTGAATGTGGCTCCTAGAGCCAGGCTGCCTGGATGGAGATTTCTGCTCTTCCACTTGCTGTGTTCCCCTGAACACTGTAGGTGACTTAACTTTTATGTGCCTCAATCCTCTCAAAGAGAAAATGAGAGTCCTAAAAAGGACAAGCTAAGGTGACATTTAAGAGGTGTGGGGCACTGCTCTGGCAGGAAACAGACAGAAATGCTTGCAGCCATTTCTTTGTCCAAATTAAATGGAGTTCTTTTTTTTTTTTTTTTTTTTTTGCAGTACTGGGGATTGAACTCAGGACCTTGCACTTGTGAGGCAGGCACAGTGCCACTGAGCTAAATCCCTAGCCCTTAAATGGAGTTCTTAGGGTCACCCTGGCCTGGAGGGCCCCCAAAGCAACTTGTATGTAATAGGACCTCACCATTCTTGATTGAATTAAAATATTTATTCTAAACTTACTCTGGTTGATTTCAGGTCAAACTCCAAACTTCACATTCAGAGCTCTTCCTACCATGTCTGCACTTGGGAGCCACCTCATCTTCCTCCTCCATGGAAGGGTGCCTTAGTTCCCTTTCCACAGAGCCAGATGCAAGGGCCTGCTACACATGGGCTGGGTGCCTGAGCACACTGGGATCTGAGTAGGGAAATAAAGCAACTCTGCTTCACCTGAACATCTAAAAGTAGCCCGCACCTTTGTCACTGACACAACTTCCAGTGGGGAAAGGAAGAGAGGAGCTCACACACTGGGTGTCCACACGGTGCCAAGCATCCTACCAGGTTCCCACACAGCCATTAGTCCTACACCAACCCTGGTGGCCCCCTTACTTAGCTTGAAGGATGAAGGGCATGCATCTCAGAGGGATTTGCCAACTTACTTCAGAGAAACCGCTATTGAGAAAACAGTTGAGCATACATGAAGGGCCCAGAAAGTGAGAGCCCGGCTGCCCTCCCACGCCTGGCCTGCAGCCACCAGGAGGCGCCTTTGCGTTAGGCGCAAGGGGAAAGGATCAGCCCAGTTACCCCCAAGCTGGGGCCTGGGAACTTCCTCCTCTGTTTTACAAAGGCACAGAGATAGGAGTGAGAAGGGAGGGCCAGCCGAGGGGCTCACAGAGGTCACTTAGCTTTGTAGTGGGCCTCCATCAAGCCTTGAGAAACGGGGCTCAATCTGTGAGCAGCGTCTACCCAGGGTCGATCAAAATCAAAATGGAAGCCAGTGAGCATGGGGAGGTGCGCCGACCATTTAGTAAGTAAAGGGCAAGTCATGGCTCAGACAAGAACAGGAAATAAGGACTGGGGATTTAGCTCAGTGGTTTCACAAGCGCAAGGACCAGAGTTCAATCCCTGATACAAAAAAAAAAAAAAAGTAGGAAATAGAGTGATTACACAAAGTAAAAGCGATTTTTGCTTCAAGGAGTTTCTGTTTTATCTTACATGTACCTGTCTCAGTCATGCTGTGAAGGTTTATCTTACTGCAAGTAATTAAGTTTAAAATATACTGACCCAAAGCTTATGTAGTATCCAGACACCCAGCCCCTAGACCAGTGTCTCACTGGGGCCTTTCTGCTTGTATTTTTGATAGACTGGCCTGGAGGTGGGGCTTCCTCTCCCACCTCCACCTCCTCCCCTGACCTGGAGAGCACAGGCTTTTTATTCAAGAATTTGGCCCAAACAGAGCAAGAAAAGTCACTCTGGCTGCACACACAGCAGGGCACAGGCCGCCTGCTCTGCCGGCTGACCTGAGCTCTGAGTTCCTACACAGCTTCTGCCAGAAAACAAAGTCGCCTAAGAGTCAATCAGATCTGGGTTCGACTGTTGAGTCTCCCACCTGCCTATGTGACTATGGCCAGGTTATACAATCTCTCTGAACCTCACCTGTTAATGATGGGACAGTAGCGCTTCCCAGGGCTATTGGAAGAGTTAAGTGCAATCAGGCACGCAGATACCTGCATAATAAACACCTGCCCTAAATCAGGTGCTCTGTTATCCTCGCTCCTTTTCACGTGTCCATTAAATACCCCTGGAGCTTAGCCACTCTCTGTCCCCTTCGGCTCTGGTTTCCCCGGCCAGGAGGAAGCCTTTTGTGAAACTGAGTAGCCCTCGGCAGAGGGGGTAGATACGGCCTCAGCGTCCAGTCTGAGCAACTCCCCGGGGCACGGGCACCAAATGAAGTCCCCTGGAAAGGGAGTGACCGACCGTCACACCAGCCAGCCTGGGGAGCAGCGGGAATTGCCGCCTGAGGAGAGGCCCGGGTCGTCTGGTGTTCGGACCGTCCCGCCCCCTGCCCTGGGCGCCCAGCCCCGGGCCAGGGCGAGGGCGGAGCCGAGGCCCAGGTGGAGCTGGTGGAGCAGGTGGCGAGCGGGGCTCAGGTGCGCCCCAGGCCCGCAGAGGCGGAGAAGGTCGCGCTGTGGGTCCCAGGATCCAGCTCTGGGAAGCGGGGCTGCTCCCCGCGACCCTGCCTCGCAGAAGGGCGATGGAAGAGGTAAAGGGCGCCGCTCGCTCGGGACGTGGGCTTCCCGGGTCTGGGCTGGTTCTCCCCCCGCAGAGGCCGGGACGGCTGCCCGCGTCCCGCCTCCTGCTCGGCGGAGACGGGTCGGACACTGCGCAGTTCGGTGTCCCCGGCCTCTGCCCGGCAGGTGGGAGGGGAGCAGGGCACCCGCTCCAGCGAGCCAGCCCCGGTGCCCTCCTGAACGGATCCGGCTTCCCCGGGGCTTCGTGGGTTCCCCGGCCCCAGGACAGAGGCGGCCGCGCGCGCTCTGCAGTCCGGCGGCCTGGGACTTCAGACCGGGCTCCGCTCCTAGTAACAGTGCGGTCGGGGGCCAGCGTATGTGTGCTCTGAGCCCTTAGTTCCCATCGTAAAATAGGGTTATCCCAGAGAAAGCACTTCTCGAGATTAGTGGAGGTGCGTGTTCAAACAGCTGACGGGGGCTGTCCCGTGCCGAGGAGGACCCTGCCCTCCCGCGGGGCTGGCGCTCTCTGCGAGCTGGGCTTGCTGCGCCTCACTCACCGGTCTTCCCTTTTCCTGCTCCGCGCTCCTTTTTCCCCTCCGAAATCAGTTTCTTTCGAATGTGCGCGTGTGTGCTTTGCTTCCATATCTCCTTTATTACACATTTGGAATCGAATCATTTTCTCCTGTGAATCGTGTGGCTTCCCACCCAGATGTTTGCTTTTAAATCAGGACAGGGGACTCATTGCAGCCTTGGCTGGCCTGGAAACACTCCCCTCTGTCCCGGGCCAGCGGTCTTTCTGGCAGTCCAGAGTCCGGAAAGGGGAGTTTGGGGAAAAGGCGAGACAGGCCTCAGGGATCCTCCCGGCCGACCCCACCCATACTTCGCTCCTTAGCAGCTTTTGAGAAGTTCCTCCCTGGGGGAAAAGCGCCGGGCTGAACAGATTTCATCCGGGTACAAGAAAGGAAAGTGATTTCTATTTTTCCCTCTCTGATGAACCAGGATCTGCGCGGAGGCCCGCTCTTTCAGCTTATCTACACAAGGACAGGGGTCGATGCCTTTGCCCATCCGTGTCTGGGAGGGAAATGGGTCAGAATGTTACCGCTGGCTGCGGGCTTGGCTCGTCAATAACAGCCACCCAGTGCATAGTACAAGCCGCAAAGTGTTAGGCAATTTGGGGGAAAAAAATGTTAGCCAGTGGCATTTTTATGGAATAAACAAATGATTGCATAATTTTCACTGCTCAGAGGGGTAAAAGTGATCGAAAGAAAAATGTTGTTGGTTTCTCATTTTAAAAGGATTTTGTTTTATTTTTTTAGAAAATGCACTTATTTTAAACACCTGCTCTCTGTGGGCAGGTCTCATTCTTGATGCTGTGGGTGTAAGAAGAAACCAGTCTAAGCTATTTGTTTTTATGAAATATATTGTAGTGGGAGAAGATCAATAAATAGAATACATAGGTCAGATGGCAGTAAATGCAATGTGGTTATACAAAGCCAGAAAAGATTTAAGGATGCTGGGGCAGCATGCAGAGGGTGCTATTTAAGTGAGATAGTCTCAAGGAAGGCATCACTGCCAGGTGGCCTTGGAGCAGAAGGAAATTCTATAGGACGAAAATAGCATGTGCAAAGGCTTTGAGGCAGAAACTTGTCTCTATGATCAAGAAAGAGCAAAATGCCTAGAATGGATAGCACAGAGGGAGGGAGGGAAGGAGGGAGAAAATGGTCAAAGGTAGAGGGGGGTCTATCAATAGGCTCTAGATCCTATTGTTGAAACCGGATTTTCTTCTGAGTAAGGCAGAGAACCACCTAAGTATTTTGAGCAGCTCAGTGGTACAATCCAACTTATACTTGATAAGAATCACCCAGCTCCGGTTCTGAACCTAGATGGTGAGGAAGGTGAGAGCAGAAGGTGGCTGGCCAGTTGGGAGGGTGTTGCAGAAATCCAAATGAAGGGGATTCAGGTTCATACCCGCCTTAGCAGCGACAGGGGCTGCCGGTGGTCATGTTCTAGATCACAGTCCCTGACTTGGGATTATCTAGTGATTCAACTTTGTGATGGTAGAAAAGCAGGATGCATTCAGTAAACACTGTGTCTTGAATTCAGATCTTTTCCAAATGGTGCTATGTGCTAGTGCTATGTGGTGCAGTCCTCACACAATGCCTGGGAGTACAGTGAGCCACTGTCCCAGGCAGCCATGTGGTCACAGGGTAATCGACGGTACTCTGCATTGCACTGTATTGCTGCACCGTGAGTTTGGCAGGCTGAGTGTATAAAATGCGTTTTTGGCTGATGATATTTCCAACGTGCCATGGGCTTATTGGAACGTAGCACCATTGTCTGCTGAGGAGCATCTGTATATTAAGGGTAGTGTCAACAGGAGTTAGTGATGGATTGGATTCCTTCTAAAAACTGAGGAAAGAAATGAGGGATGGTCAGACTCCAGGTGAGAAACCTGAACATCTGGAAGACTGGAGTCGATGTGTTCTAAGATGACTCTAACACAGAGCAGGTGTGGAAGGAGACCAGGAGTCAGATCGAGGGGCTGAATAAACAGGTGGCTACTCAGGATGGGAGTCCAAGGCCAGGTTGGAGGTAGAGGGGAGGTAATACACCTGCAGTAGGATGCTGCTGGGCACGCGGGTGTTCGAGCTTCACATTCTTCCCATTAAGAAGTGGAGTCTGCAGAATTGTGATTGCTTTGGCCAACACAGCATGGCCCATGTGGCACTGTGCGACTTCGGAGGCTGTGTGAGGACAGCACTGAGCCCCTAGGTGCTGAGGCTCCAAGTCAGCTGTCTACAAGTCACAGATTCATGCCTCACTTGGGCACCAGTTCCAGCCACACCTCTCACCAGCCTTTCCTGCTAAATGCTGGAGCCTCCACACCAGCCCATTCCTGTGAACCGAACAGTCACCCAGCTGAGCCTTGCCCAAATTCCTCACCCCCCCAAGATTGTGAGGTGAGGACACATGGTGATTTTAGGCTGCTCTGTTTTTCTGGTGATTTGTTTTGCCTCAGTAGATATTGGAATGACTAGATAACCTTCATTCTTTCCAGCTATAAAAGAAAGCTTTCCTTTCCCTACATGAAAGACTCAAGGAAATTCTATAGAAATATATTTTACTACATAGTTTAGACCCCCAGACAGAGAGGTTGTTTTTCTTTTTTCTCAGAGTGAAGTTATAGGCCAGTGCATGCCCTCAGCCATGTAAGTTTTCTCTGAGCTGCAGTCTTGGAATGGCAGCACTTTGAGTTGGGAGAGCTGGAAAAAATGCAACACATCTCCTGAGCTCTTACCCAGGGCCCCAGGTACACTGGACTCTCAGTGAATGTTCTTGTTCATTCTCAGAATCAAGTCTAAATTGGAGGAGCCAATCAATAGGTCGAGCCCATCCTCCTGTAGGTGTGTAGCAGGCATCTTCTACATGTGATGCCCATCTGAGAAGCCACCTCAGTGCTCAGCTTCCGAGGGGAGCATTAGGAAAGGAGATTTCTTCAGGATGACATGAAAAGTAGAGTGATGCAGAAAGTCAGAGCTAAAATGGGGTCACTGAGATTGGGGGCCCAACCCAGCATGGGGATTCCTCAGGGAAACTGGTGTCTGAGTGGGAGATGTGAGACCGAGTAGTGTTACCTCAGGAAAGGGGGAAGGAGGGAGGAAAAGACCAGGGCAGCATGAGGGCAGAGGAGCAGAGATGAGAAGAGCTACGTGAGTGAGGAGATGGACGCTCCTGCAAGTAGGTGTCCTGGAGTAGAAAGCTAAAAGAACAGAGTTGCCAAAATGGAATCCTAAGAAGTGAAAGGGGACAGAGGTTAAGAGGCCCTCACAGCTGTATGAACTGTATCCTGCAAGCGGAGAGTGCTGAGGGACTTCACCTCTAAAATGAGAGCTGCCACAAAATATCTGGAGTTGTCATCCTGCTCTGATGTCCTCTGGCTTTAGGACGTTCCTGTGGCTTATGGGGGACAGGGCCCAGGTCTGAATGTCTGCAGTACTACTTAGCAAGACTTTCAGAGCAATTTTTAGAGATTCCTTTTCTTGAGTAATCAGATATTTAAGGAATAATTCACAGGCCAGAGGAGCAGCTAAGGAAGTGGCCCTGCTGCCTATGGCTTCACTGTTGCTAACAAGGTCATTTCCAGGAGTGGAGGGTGCTGGGGCTTGAGATCAGCCCACCAAAGGTATGGCTTCTGAGTGCTCTGGGAGAGTCCCGGAGAAGGGAAAGGTCATGCACAGGTGGCCATGCCCTGTTTGTCTTCGCTGAGGGGCTGTACTGCATCCCTGGATTGGGTTCTCAGCCCTGAACAGTGAGACATCAAACAGCCTAGACCTGCACTGCAGGCTGATGTCATGCTAGCCAGCCTCTCTCCACGCTGACCCCACTGAGCGTCCCACTGAGCATCCCACTGAGTCAAGCTGCCCCTCTCAAAACCACCCTCCTGGGAGAAATGGTCCTCACAGGCAGATCTGCAGATCCCCTTCTGCTGTTCCCAATCCCTGAGCCTGGCTGTCCAGGCTCCCCCACACCCTCGACCCCAGCCTCTGAGCCCCAGTCCCCGGGTTCCTCCTGGCCGCAGCACGGCTTCTGTGCTCACCCAGGCTGGCAGAGGCTTCATGTAGGGCTCAACTAAGGCCCCACCTTCCTCGAAGGCTCCCCCAGCTCCCTGGCCAGAACGGTCTTTCCCCACCTTGCCAGGACTCAGGCCCTGTGAACAGACCCAGGTCTGGACTGTGAGACCCTGGAGAGCAGGATTATGTGTACTCAGAGAGGCAGCAAAGCTTACTGCTTTTTTTTTTTTTTGGTACTGGGGATCGACTTGGGACCTTGTATTTGTGAGCCAGGCAGCTGAACCACTGAGCTAAATCCCCGGCCCTTTACTGGTGAAGAGCAGGGTTCCTGAGGCATCCTGACCAGCTTCCATTTCCAGCTGGACTATGCACTAGCTGTTTGGCTTTGGGTAGTTACTGAGTTTCTCTTTACCTTGTTTGCAAAAGGGAGAAAATCATATCCACTTCTTAGCCTTCACCTGAGGCTTAACTACCTTAACACACAGAAAGAGCTGAAAACACTCAATGTGCTCATAGGGCAGTGATCTCTACCAATCAAAAATTCGGGAAGTTATAGTAATGTAGGTGGGTGGTTTTGGTTTGAATTCTATCTTCCCCTGTCCTCCAAAATGCCCAGGTTGAAGCCCTACACCCCCCCCTCCAGAGTCCTGGAGCAGACCCTTCCCGCCCAGCCACCCTGGTGAGACCACACTGCCCGCACTTTGATCCCAGACTTCCGGCCTCTGGAACTGCAAGACAAAGGTGCATGGAACACTCTGTGGTGGCCTAGTAAACTAATACTCAGGCCTTATGAAAAAGTAATTAAGGAATTAATGTAAATACTATTGTAAATATTCAGCTCAGGGCCTTCCCCAACCAACCTGGGAGGTGTCCCTTGTCCTGTTGTTGTTCTGAGGTCTCCAAAAGCCACAGCTGAGCGTGGCTCTTCAGGGACAAGATCAGAAGTGTGAGCTGCCACTTGGCCTGGGAAAGGTACAGAACTGATCTTGGGGTCACGCTCTGTGTTTCTGCCCATCGCTGACTTCTTGGATTTGGTTTTCACAGCTATAAAGCTGAAACGAACATACCCTTGGAAGGAGTCTTAAAAATTAATCAAAATAATGCCTCGTGTTGTTCAACATATTACATACAGCCAAGTTACAAATAATGTGCTTCAGAAATAATAATTAAGCCATTTGTAACATCATCCTGGAAAGAGCTGATGTTTTATTTCTTATTCTTCTCCATTATTTTTACTGTTACCATCTTCTGTACTTTACAAAATGCAGAATCAGGTACAAATTCAGGCATGTTGAACTTAAGTCTCCGTTCTTTTTTTTTTTTTTTTTTTTCACGACTTGGGGTTAAACCCAGGGTCTTCACCCCTGTATTATGTCCTCAGCCCTTTCAAAAGAAATTTATTTTGAGACAAGGTCTCACTAAGTTGCTGAGTTGCCAAGGTTGGGCAGAAACTTGTGTTCCTCCTGCCTCAGCCTCCCAGAATGCTGCGATTACAGGCGCACACCACCACCCTGGCTTCTTAAGCATTGGTTTGGCCCCTTCTTATCGTGGTAATAGTGAATGGTACATTGCACAGAGGTCTTTACAAGTTTTCAAAAACTCGGGAGACCATAATTTGTGTCATCTGTCACCCACTGGCTATGTGACCTTGAACAAGCCATTTACCCTCTGTTAATTTTTCTTATCTCTGTGTGTATCTAATAATACTTATTTGTCAATTTGTCTATAAGGATTACATTGGATAGTATTTTTGAATGTGGTGTAGAAATAATAAAATCCTACACTAACATTCATTAGGGTTGATATAATCAAAATTCCCCAACCTACAACTTGCAGCAGGGCTGACATTAGAATTCAAACCATTTTCCAAGCGCTCCAGCCCCACCATCATGAGCCAGCTAGCAGTTTATCTCAAAGGTCAGCATGTGACCTTAAGAAAAGAAAAATTGGGAAAGGTTTTCAAGAACCTGAAGGCTTATGTACAGAAACAGAGGAGCATTGAGCTGTTAAGAAGCCAGGCACCTTCCACACCCTTCGAAGGACTCGTCCAAAAGTCGGCTGTGCCTTGGCCTTTCCAACAGCTGTTTTGAGTGTGTAGGCAAGAGCTTTTCTCCAATTAGTGGGATGAGGACAGAGCCCTGGGCTGGAGCCTCAGGACTTCTGCCTAACTTGGACTCTGTCACTTCTGCCTGTGTGCCCTTAGGGGCAAATTATTTCTCCTCTGTAGGACTCTGTTTACTCACTAATTAACAAGAATTTAAATGAAATGAATACCACCTAGCATCAAAATATCCCGCAGTCTTAGCCTAACATGCTAGTCACATTTGAGCTGGGTGGTAGACACTTCAGGAAAAATTTGATGTAGGGCAAGCATCCCTCATCTGAAAATTAAGAATTTGGGATGCTCTGAAATCTGAAACTTTTTGAGTGCTGGTGGGACAACCCAAAATTTCACACCATGAAACTTTGTTTCATGTACAACATTATTTAAGGAATTAGTAAAACTCCTTTTATGCTATGTGTCTGAGTTGTACAGGAAACATAAGGAATTTTGTGTTTAGATCCGAGTCCCAACCCCGAAATAGCACAGTAAGCATATTTAAATATTCAAAACTCCAAGGAAATCAAAACCCTGAAGCTCTGCATCCCAGGCATTTTAATGCAAGGATATTCAACCTGTATGTATTCTTCTGCCTTGTCTGATCTCTGTGTCACATACAAGAGGCCCCAAAGCTTGGCAGTATAATTCTCAGAAGTAAAGGAATTACCAGTGGCTGTGTGAACAAGTTGTGTTCTCCTAATTTCCCTCAGTACCCAGTACAGTTTCTTGCTTACTATTTCCTTAACTATTGTCGCAGGAAGGATGACAAGTAATATTTGTGTAGTACTCATTTTGTGTCAGTTCAATTAGACACATGATTTCATTCAAACCTTACAAAAACTCTGAGAACAAGATCTACATTCTGCAGATGAAGAAACAAAGGTTTCTTCATGATTTTATCTCCTGGCTTGAGAACCAGGGAGCAAGGATTTGAACCAGATGTTTGGCTCTAAACTCTTAAGATGCTCAGTATTGATTATCATACTACTTTTGGAATTCATTATCCAGAAAAATATAAATAAGCATGGAGATATTAAGTTGTGCGCTTTTGTTTTCAATTCCATTTGGAGTAAAATTGTGTGTTTACCAAGAAATACAATAACCATCGCTAATCTTCTTAACTTCTCCACAAGCCAGAAATTTTCCTTTGAGGTTGGGTATGAAAATCTTTGAATGTCAGCTTCATAGCGGCAGTGCAAGACGCTAATCCACCTGCCTTCCCCAGGTGAAATTCTGAAGACTTGGCCCAAAGTCACATGGACTATTACTGCCAGGTCAAGACTGTTTTTTGAAATAAAGCTTTTGCTACTTATCTGGGTAGGAGAATGAGGCCAAAGAAAGGCATTTTGTGTGTATTTTTGAACCAGTTTGTAAGATATACCCAGATGTTATGATCTCGACTTTTCACACGGGAAAACTAAGGCCATGGGATTAAGGAATATCCAATGGATGGAGCTCAACCTTGAACTCGGGGACTCTGGCCCCACTCCTGACCTATGCTACAGTGCCCTCTGGGTGGACTTGCCCCTTGCTCACACAGCCCTAGCAGCTGGAAAGGCAGAGTGGGTCCCTCCTGATGTCTTACAGCCCCCAGCTCCACGCTGCTTTGCTGGGTTGGCGTAGAACACAGGGGTTCTTGGGGTTGAATGTTCTCTCCTAAGTAGGGTCTTGTGAAGTTGCAAGTCAACTTCTCTATCTCTTCAGCTGACAAAGATAGGGGTGATCTATACCCCACAGGGTAAGGACAATGTCTTCACACACTGATATTTTAAGGACTTAATTGGGAATTACTCGAAGAGTCGAAGCTGTAACTTGGACCACCTTTTTTACCTGGGGGTTGTTGATAGGCTCTGGCTTTCTGCTGGGAGATTAATCGAAGTCTATGAGGAATGCAGACTATGAAGAAACATCTTTTCTGAGAGAGAGACTTGAAGGACCGTGAGAATGCTTTGCTGTGCATTTTCCCTGGGATTTTATATGGTCAACATGGATTTTTTTTTTCCCAAGCAGAGACAAGCTTCATGGTGTTGGTGTGTTGAGATCCTTCTTTCTTTTCAGCTGCATCTGTCCTTTGGATAACCTAGGTTTCTTGGAGAGAAAAACTCTTCACATATATCCTTTAAGCCTTAGCTTCCAGCCTTGCAATATAGCTCAATGGTAGAGTGCTGGGTGAGACCATGGGTTTGAACCCCAGCACCACACAAGCTAAAAATCTTCCTCTTCTGGGTTTGCATCCCAGCGCTACCACCTACTGGCTGTGTGACCTCTAGCAAGTTATTTGACCTCTCTGAGTCTCTCATAGGAATCCTTACCTGCCTATTGACAGTGCCTGGAGCTGCTATGACTGAGGTCTACAGAACACAGAATGTAATCATTGTGTGCTGTAGACACATACTAAGGAAAATGTAAAGCCACAGACTCAGGTCTGAGGCTTGGACATGCTCAGTAAGAGTTAGCTCGTGTTGCTGTCAGTGAAGATGATGATGATGAAATTTCTTGAAGGAATCAGCCTACAGGAAACAGAAAAATAGATATTCATAATAAAATATGGTAAATACAGGTGTGGAGGAAAGAAAACATGGACTATTATGGACCATGGAAAGGGAGAATGTATCCCACACAGGGAAGAGTGATGGAGTAGAGATTGATAGAGGACTTTAAGCTGAAATCTAGAGGGGGAGAGTGGAACAGAGCCAGATACAGCCAAAGGATGTCCTGGCTGTAACAGATGTGTCACTTACGAGTATTTAGAAACAGACAAGTGGTAGGGCACTTGCCTAGCAAGTGCAAGGGTCTGGGCTCAATGCCCAGCACTGCAAAAAACAAAAAGAATAGTTAAAAATACAAACTCCGGGGATGGACTGGGTGGATACAAATCTCATGTTAACTATGTGCAGTTGGAAAAATCCCCTGCATCTCTGCTTTGGTTGCTTCATCTGCAAAATGAAAATAGTAGTAGAACTTGGTTAAATGTGTTTTAGATATTCAGCTGCTAGCATATCACCCAGCACATAGCTGGCATTCAAAACCAGCTGCTATCATAAAACGTTTATACTTCCTAAACTTTCTTAATGATAGCCATGAAGTGTCTTGGAGTATGTGGCAGTAGTGTACTTCACTCTGGAGGGATGAATGAGAATGGGGAAGGAAATTGGTTACAGAAGAGCATGGCTGGACTCATGAATGGGTTCCCATCCCAGCTATGTCCCCCTGTGAAAATGACTTAACATTATTAAGGTTAAGTATCCTCATCTGTCAGATGGAATTAATACTGCATAGTCTGCCTTCTTGGATGGTCATGAGGATCGAATGAGATCATCTGGCAGGTGTTTTGTGGATTATAAAGCAATATACAAATATAGAAATTATAATTAAGTAATATATATATATGAAATAAATACCTGGTGTAGGGATGTGTGACATTTGAATTGCAACTCACTTCTGCTCTATTACTTTCAATCTTTGAATAATTTTTCAAGTTGTCCTTTGGTGCAGATTTGATTGGCCACTTTTAGGCTCATAAAGGTGTTTACTAAACTGTGCATTACTTTGGAGCACTGAGGATCACGATGAAATCCACAAGCTTGACATTTCACCATCCAACCTGACCCAAGGTTGGCGAAAATCTTAAAAGAGGAACCAAATATAAAAGTAGCTACTGGCCCCCAAACCCCACAAGACTTCTTTCAAATAAATGAGAAAAATACAATTAAGTGAACTTTCCACCAAATGACTAGATGAGGTTTTATCCAAAAGGAATATGATATGGGAAAAGTACAGTTTTCATGCCTGATTGTTTGGCCAAATAGACATTAAGTTTGCTGTGAATGGTCATGTAGATCTTGCCTTAGAAAAAACGATGCCAAGATTGAATATACTTCCATCTTCACCCTCCTTCCCATTCGCCCAATTCCGGTTTCCTAGTCTCTTCCCCTGGCTAATTCCTTTTATCTTCCAGTCCCTGTTAGAAGCCTTCCTCAGCCCCCCTTTTAGTATGATGACCAAAGATGATTAGTACCCACTAAATGTTCTCTCTGCTCTTCTGACAATTCCCAGCTTCTCTGGTAGTTAGACTGGGGTCATATGACAAGCCCCGTCTGCTGTGGAGGTGAAACTCCAGGCACCTGTGAGCAGATGTGAGTTTCTGTGCTATTGCCACCTCTGCCCCAGAATAGTGAGCCAGGTGTTGACATGGTGACTTTCACTAGCTGGTAACTCCCTGAGGGAGTGTGGGGAGCAGACTCCACCTCTGACTCAGGTGGGACAGGTGGCATCTGGGGGTGGGGAAGGAGAGACCTTTGGTTAAGCCACTGAGATTTGGGGCTTCTTGGTCTCATCAAAACCTGGTTTATTTCATGCATACATAAATACATAAATAATCTGATATTTATACACGTGTGTCCAATTTATTTCACTTAAGAGGATAGCTTCAAGGTACATCCATTTAGCTATAAATGCCCCAAGCTTGTCCTTTATGGCTGAGTAATATACCATGTATAGGAAAACCACATTTTTTAAATACATTCATCAGTTGATGGGCATTGTGTTGTTTCCAGGATTTATCTAATACAAACTGTGTCACATTGTCTCTCTGGTGTAGGAAAATGAAAGTGTAAATAGGGACCAAAATGTATACTAGATAATGTAAAAGAAGAAAAAAAAAAAAGAAGGGGAAACTAGGGAGGAGGGAGAGGGGAAGGAAGGAAAAAGAAAAAAATGAGAAAGGAAGGAAAAAGAAAAAAATGAGAAAAGAAGCAAAAACGGAAACGGCTTTTGTAAATAAGGAGGTAAAGATGGGTCGAAGGGAGGGGAGGAGAAGGGGGAAAAAAGGGAATCAAGATACATCATGTACAGGTACAAATTCCCTATGATGAATGCGATCATGATGTCTATCTGAATTGTACCAATAAACATTTTTTTTTAAACCTAGTTTAGGGCTAGGCATTTAGCTCAATGGCACTGCTCCTGTTTCACTGGTGCAAGGTCCTGAGTTCAATCCCCAGTACTGAAAAAAAGAAAGAAAAAAAACCTAATCTACCCTGACCTCTGTATCCCCAGTTTTCTTTCAGAGAGTGCACATGACTTTCCACAGTGCTGTAATAACTTACCATAAACATTGTGGCTTAAAGCACCACCCAACATTGGTATAGCACAGGAGGTTAGAAGTCTGAAGTCTGAATGTGTCTGTGGCCTGAATCTCTCCCAGAGGCTCTAGAAAGAATGGTTTCCTTGCCTTTTGAGCTGTGCATTCATTGCTCTGTGGCCTCTTCCTCCCGCTTCCAGGCCAGCAGCTCAGCATCTTCTCGGAGGTCTCGGCTTCATCCTGGTGTCTTCTAGGGTGAAGGCCTCTTCCACCCTCTCTCTTGCGGGACCCTTGGAATTTCACTGAGCCCACCTGGGTGACCAGGTTCACTCTCCATCTCCAGAGTCCTTTGCCATGAAGCCACGTGACAAACCAGGTTCATGGGTCCCAAGGGTTAGGGCACGGGCATCTTTGGGGGCTGGGGAGGGAATTATTTGCCTCACAGAGCTCAGATTTCCTGACCATTCTTCACTTAAAAGCTCTTTTCAGAATATGTGTCATATTGTAACAGAAATTCTGTAATTATCTGTAATATCTCATACTCTAGAAATCCCACTTGGAAAAAGCTGTGTCTGTTCCCTATCCATTGTTCTCTCTCCTGGTAGCTTAAGTGACTAAATAGCAAGAGCAAAAACTACAAGGACAGCCAATAATATTTTGGGGAGTAGGTGCTGTTGATACAGGAGAAATAACGTAGCTCCCAACCTGCTAGGTGTCAGATACACCAAATTCGTGTTCTCCAAAATCAAAGAATGATTTCTAAGGAACAATGGAGTTCAAGAATGGGAAACATTTATTGAGAGAGAGAGAGCTCCTGAGAGGCAGGAGGGGACCCGAAAGTGGGTTGCCAATGAGCCCACTCCTCAAAGGAAGTTTTATAGAGCAAAATCACAAGGTGATCAACTATGATCAACTAATAAGATTACAAGTATAGCTGCTTAGGTAATACTGATCCAGTGGGGAAGCAGGTCACAAAGCAAGTGTACATGGAAAGAACAAGGACCTTTATAGGGAGAGATGGATCAGGAGGTCCTGGTCACCTGCTGGGGTGACTGATGTCTGGCTAGACTTTATTGAACCAGGTGATACCAATTATAGTACTCTTCAATGTATTGTTCTGTTGGGGAGGCATGTAGAACTGGCCATTCCATCTTTATCTTCAGGCCTGGCCTTAGATAGATGTGCCTCCATCCACAGATGTAATGTGTTTTCGTCTTCTGCACTGACTCCATGGAGGGTCTGGTCCTATCTGCCTAGAATATTTCCACCTAACGTAGCTGTCTATAATACTATGTCCTTCTCATGAATAACTGAATCTGCCCACAATCTGACCAGAATAAGTAACATTACTTTTTCTGTTCTGAGGTGAAGAAAATATATCCTAGTGATTTTACCCTGAAGGCCACACAGCTTCCAAGGAATGGATCCAGGCTTTCAACCCAAGCCTGTCTGACCCCAGAGAGCTATCATTAACAGGCAAGATGCGAAGAATCCAAGATGGAAAACAATTTAAGTCTTTCTCAGATGGATCACAGTTTAACAGATACACAAAAGCAATACGGCTGTAATGCAATATGACAGTTGTAATGTGAACGGTAAAATTATACTCCAATGACTGGGGACACAGACAGGCACAGTGTTTTCACTTCACTTGGGTAAGTTAGAGCAAATTTTCCCAGGGGGAATATTTCTGATTCAGGTCTTAAAAGATTACAAGGCATTCAGCATGCAGCAAAAGGTGGGAGAGAAAAGGCAGGCCAGACATAGGTAACAGCGGGTGCAAAGGACCTGGAGCAGGAACCGTGTACCTAGAGGAAGGCCCTGTCTGTCTCTTATGACCACTCATAATGTATGGGACAGGGGGACAGTAGCCAGACAGAACTGTGGACTTGCACACCTGCTGAAGCCTGTGGCCCACACACAGCCTGGACAGGGCACCCTGGGGAAGGGCCTGAGTGCAGGTGAGGAGGACGCAGTGTCCCCTGAATGATCCAAGCCCCTCCTCCCTGTCATCCTCCAGATGTGTAGGAGACGTGGCACGTGGTTAGAGCTACTTTCAAATGTGAGACACTCTCATAGACCCTCAGCAATGACTGCAGCCATCCCCCAATCTTCTCTCCAGATCCCCTGAGGGTTGGCAGTTCTGTAGGTCATTTTGCCATGCCACCAGGGGGTGGCTGCTCTGCTAGAGGAATCTGAGCCCTCTGTGGCGTCTCCTTGCCAAGCCGATCCTCAGCGGCAGCTGCTCTTCCTACCTGGAGCATCCCTGAGGGCCAGGCTCGCCTCGCTGGCTCACACTGTACTTAGACATAACGGCTCGCGTCTGAGTTGTTTGATTCTGTTCAAATGTCTTCATATTTCACATTACTTGATAGCCATGCAAACATTATTTGCCTTTTAAATATTACCCAGTTTGTATTTCCTCAAACAGTCGACAAGTGACTTAGCTAACTTACTTAGGCCGGGAGTTCTGTGAGAAACAGTTCATTTCTGGGCAGTTGCACAAGACTGTGGTCAACAGATTGCCATAGGCGTCTTCATTTCAGCAGCACGAATTACTGCAGCCAGGATCAAGGGAGACTCTGGATCGCTAATCCTTACTATGAACTCTCAAACTGGGAAGTCTCTCACTGTACAGCAGAACACACTGAGAAGCTGGATTCCCCAGGTCACAGAGTGACACAGCAGATACTCAGACCGCAATTGTGTGCTTTCAGTATTATTTGTATTTTCAATTTGGCTTCAACAAGTCAAATGCTTGCACGGTTCTCAAGGACCCACAGTCCATACACAGTAGAATCAGAAAGCGAAATCGCTGCACTGCCGTTCCTCTCTTTTTCATCCCAAAGCAAAGCAATTGGCTGTGGTTTTTCTTTTTGCAGCCATCATCTGACATTAAAGTCCTATTCTTCCCTCTCATCCATTAGCACAAAGAGAACGCTCAGCTGATGCTGTTGACCCCTGCATTCCAGGCTGAAGAGCCTGTGCATTCTGCTTTCTGATTGTTCTGCTGTTTACTTACGTCAAGCTGGCCTGGAGCCCAGCATCTGGGCCACCAGTGCCATCTCTGTGTGCAGCCATTGCCAGTTTTTTCCTTGTCGGGGTCTCCTCGGGTGTTTTCCAGGTCTCCCTTGGGTGGAGGAGAACTGAATGCTTGCGGTACAGATCCCGTGTCGTTCTCAACGGGTACTGTTAGTTGCCTGGGCATGAGGCCAGGAGCAGAGAGGGGAGCAAGGGAAGAGAATGGGAGTGCAGATTGGTGTGAAGGTGTCAGTGAAACTCAGATACTTCCTGTGAGTGAATGCAGAAGAGGGAGATGATATGGAAGGATTGCCATTACTGGAAACCAGAATGCCAGCTATCAGAACTCATAGTCTTTCCATCTGAAATCACTACGTTAATTAAGTCTATGCACATTTACTAAACAGGTACTCTTTGCCACAATAACCATTTCCTCAGGGACAGCACCAGCACAATGATCACGAGTGTATTAACATTGTCCTTCTCATCTTTCTGTCCACAGCCCAGGCATCTTCATTCCCGTGTCAGTGCCATGGGCCTCTTTGGTCCCCGGCACCAGCCCAGTGTTAATGCCCATGACAATCTTAAGATGAGAATCGTTGTATCCACGTTTTACTCCCCAGGAAACGGGAACAGGGAACTGGAATAGCATTGTCACAGTGACAGACCCGGAATTTATAGAGGTAGGAGGATTCCACACCAAGACTTTTCAATCCCCCAGCCCATCTTCTGAGCCCTGCTCTGTACTTAAAGCTGCTCTTAGTCTAGGGAGGAAGTGGAAATTGGAAGACAATAATATTATAGTAAACTCTGCAGTTAAAGGAGGTACAGGAGCTGGCATCACAGGGACGTCACTGCCACCTCTCCCTGCTGTCTTCGTGGAAGGAAGCCAGTCTCTGAGTTGCCCTAGAGTAGGGTCAAGCTAGACAAATGGGTTCCAGATAATTACAGGGAAGATAACATGGCAGGCAAAGGAGGAGATGGGGGAAGAAGCAGAGAGGCACGCATTCCCTCAGCAAACACAGAGTGTATTCTTGGCTCTAGGCACTGGGATGGGTAACCCAGGGGTGAAGAAAAAAGGGAACTGAATCCATTCCAGTGGATGGGTTGGTTAGAAGAGGTAAGACTGGAAACATCGAGGAAAAATGATACTCAGTTTGAACACCTCCCATCTGAAATCTAAAACACTCTGAAATCTGAAATGCTCCTAAATCTAAAACTTTTTGAGTGCCAACATGAAAGCATTTTAGAGTTTGGATTAGGCATGCTCAGCTGGTAAGATCTACAAAAATATTGTAAAATCTGAAAAACTCTGAAATCTGATCCTAAACGTTTGCCTAAGGCATGCTGAACATGTACACTTGCTATGTTTTACAGTTTGTGATTCATTCTTACATGTCTGGAATGCTATCTGGCACATAGTAGGCACTCAACTAGTCATGGAATGAATGCCTGGGTGAATGGTCTCTGTTCACCTTTAGGAACCCACACACCTAAAAGGTCCAAGAGGAAGAGCACATAGGGTCACCACTATCGCCATCTCTGCCTGCAGGGGCGCCACTGAGTCACACAACTCCAAGGGACACTGCCATGGTGGTCTAGTGAATGGGCGCTGTGATCACTGTGTGACTAGTGTTCCTGGAGATGTACAGCTTGGCCATGGGTTCCATTGGATGTAGTGGGTTACTGTGTGCTGAAGACAGAAAGGACTGATGTGTGGAGGATTCTGCCGTTTTAGCCTCTTATTTGTGCAGGACACGGTAGTGAAATCTCTGCAATGAACCAGGCATCCCTTTCCCAGAAGGCAGGAGACGGGAAGTGACCACACACACTCATCTGGTCAGGGAGGAGCCACAGCAGAGCCCAGGCTGTGCTGGCTCCTGCTTTCCCACACAGTACAGTGTTCCTCTAGAAGCTGTCCATGCACGATTTCCTTCAAAGGGCCAAGGATGTTCCTTCCCTAGGAAACAGCTGGGCTGCAGAAGGTGCTGTTGGCCTCACACAGCTGGCAGCCTCCATAGATGAAGGGAGCTGGTGCCCACAGTCTTTGTCAGGGATTGGTGTGTGACTAATTGCTGCTGTAAACCTGTCTCACAGGGGGCTCTTGCTTTGCTAGTTTGAGTAAAGAGGATCACAAGGTTCAGTGTGTGGATTAGCAGCGTATGTATTTAGAAAACACAAAGAATGTCAAGGATCAATTCTCAATTGGCTAAAGAAATTTTGTTCCAGATAAAGACCTTTCAAATACCCTTTGGTTACATTTCTTGACTGCTTGCAGCCAACAGCTGAGGCTGTGGTCAAGTGTTAGATTGAACTGGGGAATGAGGTCAGGAGGTTCAGGTCTGCCCCTTAATAGCTCTTTGATTTTAGGCAAGTACTTGCCCCTCAACTTTAGTTTCTTCATCTGTGAAATGGAATTGATCACACAGTATCACAGAAAACAAAATATTGTCTTGAAAGAGCCTAGCCCAATGTGGTGTAGCGAAAGGAGCTTGAGTTCTGGAATCCGACCTTGTCTTAGTCCATTTTCTGTGGCTATAATAAAATACCTGAGAGTGGGTAATTTATAAAGAAAAGGAAAGCATTTTGTACGGTTCTGGAGGCTGGGAGGTCCAAGAGCATGACTTCAGCCTCTGCTCAGCATCTGGCGAGAACCCCCATGATAACATGGCAGAGGACGTCATATGGCAAGATGGCAGTGGAGCCATTGTGCTAGTTTGTGCTCCTCTTACAAAGTCACTAATGCCACCATGTGGCTCCGCCCTCATGACATCATCCAATCCCAGCTACCTTTCCAATACCCCATCTTTAAATGTCATTCACCTATCAATTTAGGGGTTAACTTTCCAACCCATGAATTTTTGAGAGACACATGCAAACCATAGGAGTCTTTATTGTTAAATCTAAACTTATCTCTTAATAACAGTGCAAATTTTGACAACACCAATGGTAATAATAACTAGCCTTTCTAGAAATAATCCTATCTGTCAGGCAGCACAGTAAGGAACACATACATGGATTATCTAAATTAATTGCTGTACAGTAAATATTTTTATTTTTGCTGTAACTGAGGCAACAAAAATAAGTCATCCAGTTGTAAGTGAATGGGTCAGGATCTAAATAGTTTATCTGACTCCAAAGCTGACAGCATAGGTTTTAGCCCCTAAGTTAAACTGCTCTCTCTCCAAACCTCTGATTCTTTATCTATAAGATGGGCCTAACAGCAGCTACCTCCAGGCTGCTGGGGAAATCTGAGGCTAGGTCTGCAGAGTACCACCCGCAGGGGTCCTGGGTGTGTGCAGTGGTGGCAAAGTGGCAATAGAGGAGGAGGAGGAGGAGGTGACCACGATGCAGGATTGGCACTCCAGACCTTGAAAATGACTCTCCTTGCTGCTATTGCAGAAAGAAAGCTTTGAGTAGACAGAAAACCAGACAGGAGCTCTTTTCTCTTTAAAATACATAAACATCTGACACCTGTCACATCTGCCCAGTTACATTTAGAATGGTGTCTTTCATTTCTTCTGTTTCTTCGTGCTGCTGGGTCTTTAATATAAAAAACAAATCTAGGAAATTAAAACGGCCACATTGGCTAAGGCGTTTACGTCATATGATATAGATTGAAAGCAATAAAGTGACTGAAAGAGGCTATTCAGTTCTTTTTTTGGTGTTCAGTAAATTGCACTTTACTACGTAAAGCTGTCATCAGCCCGAAGGACACTTGAGAGACTATTCTGTCTGGGGCAGGAGAGAGAAGGAACTCCTCGCAAATGAGCACCCTTGGTGGTCAATTCCCCTTCCCCCCTGGGGTGAAGTTTCCAGTGCCACCCCCCCCCATTCTTGTCCCAAGTTGCAATGGCAAGTGAGTGCAGGGGACAGCAGTAATGGGGTGGTGGGAGAAAGTTTGCAGAGATCATGAATTCCAAGTTCAGGCCTTGATCGCCAGACTGCTAACAAAGTTCAACCCAAGCCCCTCAGCTGGGAACTGCTCTTTGAAATTGGCATCGAAGACCCTCACCCCCAACATGCAGTGTAGCCAGGTGACATCTCAGTCTCTGGAGGAGTTCTGAACCCATTTCAGGGGCTGATTTTCTTAAAGCAATCAAATCCTCTTGTGTTTGCAATGAGAAGTTGTTTTTCACTTTGGCTGGGAGTTTCTCTACAGGATTGTACCTTGAGTGAAAGGATTTAGAAGTCCCAAAATATCATTTCTGGAGACAGCATCTCCCACTGTGGTCTGTGCAGATATTTTGAGTATGTGTTGATGAGTTTGTTTTCATGGGTGCAGGCTGAGGATGCAGCCCAGCCCTGTATCTTGCTCTCGGGTCTCAGTCCAGCTACACACCTGGCTTGGGAACTCCCTGCTGTGCAGGCTCTCAGGTCTTCTGCTTATGTCTAAGATCCATGACCTTTGGCCGTGGTGCTGCTCTTTGTTCTTCCTGTCTCACTTTCCCTGGCTCTTTCTCTCTCGCTCCTCAAACCTACTCAGGTTTTCCCTGTCCTGCCCCCAGTGCTTTCCCTCATGACAGCAACCTTGGGTGCGGTCATTGCCTGCTTCTGTGATCTTTCCCACAAGCCTGAACTCCAGCAGGGCAAGGCCTGTGTCTGTCTTGTTTTCCCCAGGTGGCAGGCCACAGGTGAGTGTGGTATGGATCTGGGAAAGGAAGAGAGTGCCTGTGTCCTTACAGAGAAGGTGTGCTGAGTACGGAATTCATTTCCAAACTGGCAAGTTCCAAACTGGCCAAGTTCCGATCTAAGCTCCAGCAGTCACTTGTTTTGTGACCTAAGGAACCTCAGAAAACTTGGATCCTCAGTTTTGTCCTCCTCTTTGGGGCTGAGTGCAGAAGCCCCCTGTGGGGATTATAGCAATTAACAACATACATGTGTTGCTGTGTATAGCACCTGGAAATGCGGTACACTAAAAAGGCATCACACAGTGAGCATTCAATGCACCTTTCATTTTCTTTGTTCTAGAGTTACTTCCAATATTTCCTCAGTTCCCATATATGAAACATGAAATACAAAAGTTTAATTTAAAAAGACACATACTGTACCTGTACAATTTATGTCTAGACACAGTGGCAGAGGCATGAGTAAAACACAATCCGGTCCATATCCCTGAGGACCTCAGTGGATGAAGGGGAGGGTGGGCAAAGCAGACATATATATGATCACTGTAATAAAACCAGATAATCTACTGCAAGCACTACACAGAGGCTGCTGTAAATTCATGGAGAAAGTGCATTTTGCCTAACCCAAGAGCTGACAGAGGCACCTGGGAGGGACTGATAACACAGCTAGATGTCTAAAGATGAGTAAGTTTAGCCAGCAAATAAATACATCAAGGGCATTCCCACAAGGGAGCAGCATGATCAAATGCAAAGGTAGCTCCATTTACCTGGGGGGCTGAATCAGAGGCAGGCTGTGGTGGGAAATAAACCTGGAGATGTAGGCAGGACAAGCCACCAAGGACATCTTGTGTCTAAGCAATGTTTACTTTATCAATAGGGTCAAGGGAGCCAGTGAGAGATTTTAAAAGCAGAAGTAGCTTGAGTAGAACTACAATTTAGAGACTGTGTTGGCATGAAATTAATTGGTAATTCTCTAAACCCTTTAAAAGAGAATCCCCTCCAGGCCATTGCCAGAAATCTATTGGTTCATTTTATTCAGTGTTACTTTGGTGAATGTTTACTGAGCACTTGCTAGAAGTCAGTCATGGTTGAACTTGTGGGCACTATAGAGATTGTTCCCACCTGCACTTAGGGTGTGCATAGAATATGAGGAAGACGAGGTATCCAGGTGTATGATTGTAGTTGGACATGGAAAGTGATAAGAGCCATAAAACCACAAGAGATTTGCAGATGAAAAGCTGTGAAATGTTTCCAAATCTCCTTGTGGACCAGATACTGAGCTGGCTACACAATAAGCACTCAACATGATTCATGAGAAGTGGGCTCTGCAGAGATTCTGTGAGCAGGAAAAGTTTGGGCATCCCTCGGATAGTCCAGTACACAGCCATAGCTGAGAACCATTGGCAGAAGGGCTGTGAGGAGGGAGAGGTAGAGTTTTAAAGAGACTAGTGCTAAAGGTCATGGGAGCTTTGAGCTATGCCCAGAAGGATGAGTAGAATCGGGACTGTAGGTGTCTGGCTTGGCACTGTGACACTTTTGATGACAGGTGGAGAACAGGCTATGGTGTGATGAAGGAAAACATGTTCTGTGTTAGTGCCACTTGAGGGTGGAATGGAGTCCAGTGTGACTCAGTGTAGCTCCGTGGTAGAGCACTTGCCCAGCATGGGGGAGGCCCCAGATTCTAACCCTAGCATGGGGGGAGGGAAGGAGGGAGAGAGAGAGAGATCAAGCCAGGAGGTGAAGGTGTTAGCATCTGCTAACCATGAAAAAATGACCCACTGGACTAAGCAATATCTAGTTATGGCTACCATTTATGATGCCTGGGCTCAGATACTTGTTTTGCTTTTTCCCTCCTCTTAAAGCCTTGAAAAAGCCCTAGGAAATGGATGGGGGAAAGTCCATGATCCCTTGTCCACAATTCAAAAGTCCAATAAGCTCTGAAAACCACCAATTCATCATAACCATTTTGGTACCAAACACCTACCTGAACCAACATGAGACAACATATGACCTTTGTCCTACATCAGATGAGCATTAGTGTGCTTTACTGCAGAAGTAACTGGTTTCAGCCCATCATGCTGTTTCAGACCACTCAAGGACTTGCATATACAGAGTTTGTAACATATTACCTTTCTTCGATCATAAAACTTCTGAATTCCAAGGTATATCTGGCCCAGAGTTTTGTATAAAGATGATAGATCTAAATCAGAGTTGCTTTGTTGGCATGGGGGATGATATTAGGACCCTTGGATGAAAGTTCTGAGTGCTCTAGAAGTGCTGATGGATGGCCAGGACATCGGAGGGAAGTGTGTAGGTGAATACAGACCAGAGAATAGCAAAGTGGTAAGGGGCTAAATCCACAAAAGCATCCCTGCTTCAAAGCATCTTCTCTTATCGCTCCACAAACGCAACTGCGATTCCTTGTTGCTTCCTGAGAGAAGACCATGAAGGCCCTAAATGAGAAAGGCTTCTGAGAAGAGGACTGGCTTCCTCCCTCCTGTCCCACCTGTGCTACTCCCAGGGACAGGGTTTGGAACCACCTACCTTGGTCCTGCCCCTGTGCTGCCCCTCAGCCCAGAATGTCACACTTGCTTTGGGAGGGATTTCCCGGAAGGACCTTGCCTGACTTCTTCACTTCACGTAATCTTTATTGACACCACCCACAGTGCTATGGTGAGGTAGTTGTTTGCATCTCTGCCTTCACTATGTGCATGCGAGGTAAATGTTTTGCATTGCTCTGTTTAGCTACTGGCTGAAGAGACAGTGATGGAAACCCTGCATGGAAAAGGAAAAAGAGGGGACAGCACAGTGAACAGTCATGACAAGGTAGTGTGTGAAGAGCACCAGCACACACATAGGCAGAGCAGACCTGGGTGTTGCTCCAGATACTCATGGGAGGAGGCTAGGAGGCTGGGGAAGCAAAGCCTTAAATGAGACTGGAATGGGAATGGGGTCCTCAGGGTGTCTTTCTCCTACTCACAACCAAGAGGGGCTCCCGATGCCTATTGAATAAAACCCAGATTCCTTAGGTCGGACTCCTGATTGCTGCATGCTCCCCCTCCAGTTGGTCATCATGGCTCCTACAATCTTGCAAGAGAATTAGGAGCTACCTGGGTTAAATCCTGCCTCAGGTCCAAATAAAGAGTTGAAACGCACCGCTAGAGTTCAAGACCCATTAACCGCCTTTTATTGAGACCTGAGTAAACATGAAGTGGGAGGGAGCCAAAGGGGTGGATAGACATTCCGGAAAGTAGTGACATCCATGGAAACTCATCTGAGTACACAAGGGAAGGAACACAAGAAGGGATAGTAGACAGAGCAAGCCCCTGCTGGTGTTACAATAGGCAAGTGGGTAGATAAGTGGCAGTGCCCAAGGGTAAGAGACTTGAAACTTGTGTTTGAGATGGTCCCTTTATCAGGCATGACGATGGCTAAGATAGACCTCTGGAAATTAGTGACTGAAGCAGAGTGGCAGGCAGGATTACAAGGAACAAGGAAGCGGTGTTGGAGCAACCATCCACATGAATCTGGAATTTGCTTATTGTCATAGAAGCAGTAATGGAGGGAGTGGAATGACAAAAAGCCTTCAGTAAATAAAAAGAACGATGAAGGATAATGACAGAGACCTCAATAGGGAATAGTGTGTTTCTCTGGAATGGTCTTCACTGGAGATGGTCTCTCTGAGGAGGAAGAAATAATCGGCAAGCAGCAGATCTGGCCGAAGAGTAAACAAGTGTTGAAGAAAAAAGCCACAGTTGTGAAAGCCTCAGGAGAGTGTGTCCTCAGGGGAGATACTGGTGTGAGTTGGAACAAAAGAGTAGAAGGCGCATTCACAAAGGAAGTGAGGACTCCAGGGATTCTGCTGACCACTGACCAAGCTTCACCGAGCTCAGTGGAAGGACTGGGGAGGGCAGAGTGAAAACTGGGTTGTTGTAGAGTCTTGGGTATAAAGGCAATGGTAGAAGACTAACCTGGCTTTCTGACATTGATCCAGGCAAGCAAGAATGTAAGGCATGGTGGCCTTAGGGGAAGGAGAGTCACTATTGCCTACTCTTGAGGACTGGAGCTTAAGCACCCTCAGGGATGGTGCCTGGAGTGCCGAGGTCAGGGAAGACCAGAGAACAGCCCTCTAGGTTAGCGGCAATAAGCACCAAATAAGCAGAGCCAGCCCTGGTTCCTGATTCAGACAAGTGCCCAGAGGCACAAAACCCTGTAGGATCCTCTGTCCCGAGGTAAGCAGTGTCATGGCTGAGGAGGGGATATTTTACTGGTAATACTGGGAGCTCTGGGTGCCTCCTTGGTAACATGTGACTCCTGAGGAGGGGTGGGACAGTCTTATCAAGAGTACTGGCCAGCGGCTTACACTCACCAGAGCAGAGAGAGACCAAAGATTGGACCTTATACCTTCTTACAAGATGGCAGCTTCTAACCTTTCTGCCCCTGTTCTGAAGGCAGTGAGAGGGCTACAAATGGTGCCCTGTGCTCCCTTGTTCCTACCCCAATTAATCACTGGTACTAGGAACACAGGCAGTTTCTCTGTTATTATAGCTCTTGAAAATGGTGAAGCTTGAATTAAAGCCCCTTTTATTCATGAGGGGTGACTCAGATGCTATTTTTAAGGCTTTTCTTTCTTTCCATCTTAGGTAGGCTTTGACAACTATTGCTGCCTTCTCTTCGTGCATAATCTTTTGGTTTCTGCTGCTTTTACATGCCTTGGAGTATGAGTTTGCAAATTCCTTAAGGCTCTTGCACTCATTTAGCTGGAGAATGATGTCCAGTTTTGTGATAATTTGGTGTTGCCTTTGTTTTCTGCCTTGGAAGATAATAGCCAGCAATTTGCAGAAATTCAGAAATTAGTTAAATTTTCTTTGTAAATCAAGAAATGTGCATTGAAATAATATCTCCTTCTGGAAGTTAATTTACATAATGCTGTTCTTACAGCTTTCACAGACCTAGTCACTTCTGATTTATTGAGCACCTGAAGTTCTTTTCCTTGTCAGCCAATGAGGTCACATGACATATGCCACCATATTGGAGTCACGTGACATGCCACAGGTAGTTAGTTGTTTAATCCCAGAGAGCCATGATGCAAAAGGTGGGTACCATGCAGTCTGCCTCAGCAGGACAAACTTGAAAGAGGGGATAAGACCTGTCTGTACCAGGCTTTGTAAGCCACGGACAGGGACATGAGATTTGACACACAATATTTCTCATCTTCAGATTTATTTTGAAAGAACACTGAATTTTATTGCTGTTTAGTTCTGCATTCTCATATCTTTTAAATTACATTAAATCAGAACTACCTTGAAAATCCAAGAATATATGGTCACAAAAGCCATGTAATTTATTATACACTTTTGAAAATATGCCAATTAGATTAAGTACAATGCTTTGCTCATCTCAGTATAAGTAATGAACAGTCTGAGAGAATGTTTCAAAAGCAAATGCAGATTGGTTTCTTGGGATTTTAATTTGTTTGTTGGAATAAAGTGATTGTTATTGAAAAATAACATTATAAAAAGTATTATCAGTAAGTATGACATGGGCACAATTGGTTATGAAATTTTGGTGAGATTAGCAAAAGAATTATAAATTGGAGCTAAATTTATAAATAAGTTATAGTAGAAGAATAGTTAAAGCAGTCCTGGAATTATGCAGACTTGAATTCAAATTCCGGTGTCATTTTCTATGTAAAATGTGGAAGTTACTTAACCTCTCTCTACCTGTGTGCTTGTCTGCAACATGGGGCAGTAACAGTTCCTGCTTTGTAGGGTTATTGTGGAAATTAAGATAGCTTGTATATGGATTGATCATAAGGACCACAAGGACAGTATAAATATATTAAGTGTCTAAAACTGGCAAAGAGGCACATTTCTTCTCAAGAATCTAATATAGCATTCATGCTCATATGATCAGGTATTAGCTTGTTTCAAAAGAAAATCAACCAAAAATAACATTCTAGACACGGCAAATGAATTCTTGGGTTTAAGGAGACCAGGATATACCATGAGGTCTGAAACTGGATTGCATGAGCTGAATCCTAGCTTCAGTCCTTCCTTGCCCCAAGCCTGCCAACCCTTGATGTCCTTGTGGGTACCCTGGGAACATGGGTATAAACCAGAGAATGTAGTCAAAGCACTTAGAATAGTACCTGGCATCTGGTAATCAGTGTTTGCCTGTACTGTTGTTATTGTCATTATTATTCTTTTTCGCTCCGGTAAAGTAGAAATTGAGTGAGAGACATCTGTTTTATGGAGTTTTAGTCCCCTGGTTTGACTGAATATATTTGGCTAAATATAATAACCACACCTAGAGACCTGGGATTCGGGCTGTTCACACTGGTCTGCTCATTCTTCTGAAATGTTGTAGTGATTTCTTTGTGCTCCTTGGCTGCTTTTTACTCCCTTTCTGTATCAAAGAGAGACATTTCTTCTGTTTAGAGGACGCGCTGTCTTCTATCTTAGGCTGTTTCCATAATATCTCTGGGATTATTTTGTCCTGTGCTTCTAGATGAGCTATTCAAGGGTCACCCATCCAGGGCAGAAGAGAAGTACGCAGCCTCTTTTCTAGGGCTATTTTCACACCATCTTCTGACATCACAGAGATTGGATAATCTGTTTCTGTGGGCATCATTCTAAACTGTTCTTACAAAAATGATTCAAGAAAACATTTTGAATTCTGCACAGTTACAGTTCATGTATTATACGAACCTGCTCACCCTTCCAAGCATTCATTTGCTAATTCATTTACTCACCAAAGATTTTGTAAACCACAGGGCTAGTGTTGGGTTATCAAGAGGAATAAGATATGGTTCCTGTCTCAAATGGATTCTGGAAGACTTGTAAATCTTTACTGAGTCACCACGTTTTTATGGAGCGCCCCCCCGTGGGCAAGTGTGTTTGTAGGTACTGGTGTTACAGCAGCAAAAAGTAGAGCATCCTGACCAAGTGCCTGTCCTCAAGAGGTTTGCATACTGATCCAGGAAGTGGAAAGTATGCTGGGTGCTTATCAGTGCTGTCAAGACAGGCAAACCAGTGGTTTTCATTTGTTGCAGATGACTGAATCCATTGTTGCCAGGAAGGGATTTATTAGATTATTTTGAGATTTACCAGGAAGATGAGGGAGGAGCTTGTATGCTACAGGTAAGGAAAAAGTCTAGGATCCACATAGGATCACTCCATCAGGAACCCAGCATAGCACAGCATCCTTGGCCAGGGCTGCTCCCCAAGGGACATGCCCTGTGCCCATTTCCTTTGCCTCCCATGGACACCTCTGCTGGAAGAACTCCAGCCAAGAAAGCACCGGGAGATGTGGCTCCAAGCCTCCAAGGCGCTGCACTGGGGAAGGCTCGCTGCACCGGGCTGCATAAGCCTGGCCACACACAGCCAAACATAGGCAGAGTGAAGGGGAATTGCTGTTTTGCAGAGGGCCCTTGAAAGATGCATCAGTTAAAAGTTGCATTTAGCTGCTCAACGGTAAACTCAGCAGCAGTTCGTGCCCACCTGAAGATGGAGCCCAAGGCCTCCCAGAAGACTTGGCCTCTATCTTCTTCTTCAACTCCAGTCTCTGAACACCAGGGCCTCAGTGGTGTGGACTTGCTGGTTCTTTCTATACACACCATGCCGTTTACCCTCACTGTGACTGCAGTTCATGCTGTTCTCTCTCTGAACTGTCTTTTTCCACCCTTCTTTTCTTGGCTGGCTTTTAGCTGAGAAGCCATCTCTGTGGAGCTTTCTCTGCACTCCCAATTGCATCATGAACGCCTTTCTATGTCCCTGCAGCAGACATGTGCTATGTACTTAATTATTTCCTGCATTACATTAGGATGATCCATTTCCATCTGTCTCCCTCATCCAGGAGCTCCAGAAGATCAAGGAGTACTCAATCCTCTTTGTAACCTTAGTAGCTAGCACCTAGCAGGCAACCAATACAGATTCCAAAGTGCCACAAGTTAAATTGTAAATAAGCAGGAATTTGCTAGTTCACAAAGTTGGGAGAAAGACAGGCATTCCTTGCCAGAGAAACAGCACCTTCAGAGGTCCAGGACACCGAAGGGCAGCACAGGTGTGGGGAAATGTAAACATTTCAATGACCCTAGGAGGATGGAAGTCAGCTGGAGATTCCAAAAATCCGTAGGGGTGAGATTAGGATGGGTCTGAGGTGCTAAGCCAAAGAGTTGGAGCTTATTTGAAAGCTTTAGGGGAGCCAAATTGAAGGATTTTGAACATATAAGGGACTTGCATGATCAGATTTGTGTTTTTAAACAGATTTGTCTAACAGCTGAGTAAATGGAGGATTAGCGGGGCTCAGAGCAGAAGCAGAGAGACCACAAAGAAGTCATTCCAAGCTGAACGTGGGGACAACTGGAGGGCAGTGGCAACAGCATGAAGAAGACTGTGAGTCCTTGAGACTCATGGTCTCATTTGGGGATTAACTGACAGTGGGACCGGAAGAATGGAACACGGATTTAACCTGAAGGCCCCTTGGCCTCATATCACCGCCTTTTCCCACAACTTGGCTTATGTTCTCCACCCGAACTCCCACCTGTGGGTGATAAAGAAAAAACCCAAATGCATCACATCTACTTTCCAGCTATAGCAAGCAGAAGAAATTCTCAATGTTAATACCGGAAGAGGCTTTAGAGATCGCCCAGTCCAACCCCAAATTTGGTTCACAGCTCTGCAAGTCGGGAGCAGGCACTCATCACTCTTCCATCGCCTGTTTAATTTGTCTGCTGCATTTGTCTCAAATATTTTCTTGTATGTTTTTTCCTTCCTAGCTCTCCCCTCCCCCTACTCTTCCCTCTCTCTCCCCTCCCCTCCCCCTCCATCTCTCTTCCTCTGTCTCTCTCTCTCTGATATTAGAATGCACTATTTAAACCAGATACAGTGACACACACCTGTAGTCCTAGTTACTCTGGAGGCTGAGGCAGGAGCATGAGTTTGAGCCAGTCTGGGAAATTTAGGGAGAACCTATCTCAAAAAATGAAATTAAAACGGTTAGGGTATGGCTCAATCGTAGAGCATTTGCCGGACCTGCATGAAACTCTGGCTGAATCCCCAGCACTGCACATACAAAAGCAATCTTTGAGGCCACTTGGCTGTCTAAAGTTGTATTTGGTCTGTAGAGTGGACACTTAGTGAACATTTGCTGAAAGAGGACGAGTGGGGCACAGTCAGGTTTGCTTTCCCTGAACCAGTAATCTTTGCACAGGACATTGGTTTGGAGGTTATCACATCCGTAATTCTATTTCCTATGGGGGCCTCACCTAATCAGTACTACAGAGGTTCAAATCTCCCAAGCAATACCCCTGTAGTTCACAAGGCTTCAGTGAGCTAAAAATAACCGTTACATTACTTCGAAAATGTTAACCACTGACAGACTCATACCCTTTAGGATGTATTATTTAAAAAGTGGTGGTGAGGGTATGGATAAACTGAAACCCTGGTACACTGTTGGTATAAATGTAAAATGGTGCAGTTGCTATGGAAAATGGTATGGGGTGTTCCCAAAAGTGTAAAAATAGAACTACCATATGATCTAACAATTCCACTTCTGGGAGCATACTCAAAATAATTCAAAGCAGAGTCTCAAAGAGCTTTGTGCAACCGGGTTGATAGCAGCCTCATTTGCAATTGCTAAAATGTAAAAGCAATCCCAGTGTCCATTGACAGAGGAATAGATGAAAAACAGAATGTGCTGTGTATGTATGCAATGAGTATTATTCCCCCTTGGAAGGATGGAAATTCTAACACATGCTACAACATGGATAACCCTTGAGGCTGTTGTGCTAAATAAAATGAGTCCCAAAAAGACAAATATTGTATGATTCCACTTATGTGAGGTACCTAAAATAGTCAAATTCAGAGAGTCAGAAAGTAGAGCTGGAGGGTGGAAAGTAGAGCTGTTGTTGTGTTTTAGCATTGCAACATGGAAGGAGTTCTGTAGACAATAATGTGAGTCTACTTAACACTACTAAACTGTACAGTTAAGAATGGCTAAGGTGGTATATTTTATGTGTATTTTCCCACAGTTTAAGAAATATGTACTTCTTGAGGTGACACAGCTGCTATCTTATTTGACCCTTACACCCTGAATTTTTGTTAGAAATGTAAGTTCCATTTCATAGTGCGGACAGTAAGACTGAGAAGTGAGGTGAATTCCCCACACCACATAACTAGAAAAAAGCAGAGCTGAGCTTTACATTCAGGCACCCCGGCTCCAGCCTGGTGCAGGCTTCTGCCACATCCGGGAGAGGTGCTGTAGCTGAACTAACTTGTCTGCTGCCAGAAGTATAAGGAACCAGAAATTGGCAATTTGTGGAGAGAGCTATAAATGTGTGCATGGGTGAGTGTGTGAGTAAAAGAGGGAAAGAGACAAAGGAAGAAAAATAGAGCTAGAACTTGCAAGCTCGCTCCCAGACACCTGCTTATGCTTCGCGTTTAAACCCCTCCCCTTCCTAAATCCTCCCAGGGCAGGTGTGAGTCACCTGTAAACACAGTGAGGAAAGGTCACCCCACATTCCCTCAGCTGGCAGATTAGAAGCCACTGCCACAGAGATGGGCTGTGTACATGAAATTTAAAACCTGCCATGTGATCAGGAGAGGATAGTGGCTCTTGCTTTTTGAAAGGGCTCCATTAGTTGTTCTCCAACCTCCTCCTGTGAAGGCAAAAGATGACCAGAGGCACTTACAACAATAAAGGAGATCTAATAGGAGAAAGGAGACAGTGGGAAGAGCACCAAGAAGGAGCTCCCACTGCCTGGAGCACCCACCACTTCCCATATGGCCTGGGCGCTCAGGACTAGGCTGCCATAACCGCCACCGTTTCCATATCCTGAACTTGAGCTGAACTTAGAAGATCAGGCTTCCCATGGGCAGCTAAAAAACAGCATGATCATCTAGCCATTCATCATTACATATTTTTCATAGCTTTATTCACCACAGGCCTGCTATGCATCATCAGGCATTGTGCTGATCCTTGACAGGTTTAAGCCCAATCTTTCCATTACTTGGGATGCAACTACACTTCCAGGTAGGACCGTGTTTCCCAGAGTATTTGTCTAGATGGTCCAGGGCAGGTTCAGAATTTGAACCTAGGCCTATTTAGCTCCAAAGTTTGTGATTTTCTCCACTCTACCATGTTAAGTTCAACAGAACCAAAGAGGCAGGAAGCTGCTGGCTCTTCTGTGTCTTCCCTGGAGAAATGCTTGATGGAAAGGGACGTTGAAACTCAAGAAAGCCGTTGCCAAGTACATGGGCAGTGACTTGTGATGCAAGAACATATAAGCAAAGCTAGGGTGGTGGATAGTGCATGGTTGCTTGGGAAATTATAAACAGCCTGATTGATATAAGGGCAGTTGTGTTTTGCTGTGGTTGGCGATCACAATTCCACTGTCTTCTGAGTTCCTTGGGACCACATTATGAAGAACCTTGCTGTACGCAGCAGTTTGTAATTTATTTTTGTAGGCAATGACAAGCCATCAACAGTTTGTATCAAGGGGTTTGCCAGCAATAGTTAGTACTGTCTATCAGTATTCTTCATTCTGGAAATTGCGAAAAAATTAAATACAACTGAAACATATCAAAGAGGAGAATACTGCTTTGCTCTCACACAGACAGGAGCATTACTGGCTAACATTGTACTCCAGGTCAGCAATGGCAGTGTTGTCAGCCATCTGAGCCCATCTGTGTGTCCTGTGATGTCAGCTGGTCAGGCTGGATCTTTTCCTAGAATAATGACTCACTTTTGTTTTCTCTTATGCTTTAGGAAGGGGTAAGAAACTTCAAGGAACTTCGAGCCAAATTTCAAAACTGTGATGCTCTGCCTCTTCTAGGACCTATTAAATTACCAGCAAGTGTTTCTCAAAAGGGTGACTTCGGATGCACAAGACCCCCCCAGATTTTGGCCCATGGGAAACCCCTCCCATCCAACCACAATTGGCCACCATCACATGGCTCCATTGGTGAGTCCCAGACTCCTAAAACCCAGCAAATGAAGTTGACCCAGAGGAGTAAAATTCAGAAGAGCCCAAGTTTCCCAGGACTTTTGGAAAACCCTGCTGTGTGTTCTCCAAGAAATTCCCAGGAAGCTTCTCTGCTCTTAGATGTGAATCGATCCAATACTGAGATGACCAGTGAGGAAAAAGGAACAGTGGCCAACAGCTTTCAAGACAAGCTCAGGAAGTGGGAGAAAGTTTCATCTCAGAAGAGTGTGACGTTCTCAGCTCTTCTCCTTACCAACGGTGGGGGTAAAGCCTTCCATCCAGAAGAGGAGAAAAGCACAAAGCTTCTTCCACATAGACCAAGGGAAAAGATTCAAACAAAATGGGCCCTGACACTCCCTTCCAAGAAGGAGTTGGCCCAAAGAAAAGCACTCGCCACCTGTGAACAACCCCCCTCTCCATGTTCTCAAGCTGGCGAGAAGAACCAAGAAAAACCCAGTGTTGAAGGGAACTCAGCAGGTGGTCCCTGCCAGCCTGTTTATGAATGTGAGCTGGCCATCCCAGCCCCAGGTAAGGAAAGGAATCCCTGTGGACCAGGCGGAGGGCTCATTGGGTTGAAGTGGAATGGTCTTGTGTGTGACCTGGGCAATGCAGCCCGGGAATTGTGGGCCTACCTGATAAATCTTAGATTCAAGTCTGTATAAAGTGCTTCATCTCCCAGAATTACATTGCAAAACTGTTCGGGCAAGATTGAACTTAACTCCTAGTTTTATTTCTTACGAGCTGCATGAGCTTGGGCAATTGGCAAACTTCTTAGAGCCTAGTCTACTCGCCTACACATCAGACGTGTCACCAGAATTCTGTCTGCAGCACAACAGTCCCCTCTGATGCTGTCATCCTCCCTGCCCTCACTCTGTGCACCAAATCCACTAGCAAGTTCTGGGTCCCACCATGAGAGTCCCGTATGTTTGGAGCTCTCTGACTTCTCTCTACCTCTGCTCCTACTCCTGTCCACAGCGCCTCTGTCTCTTACCTGGGCTATTGCAGTCGCCCTTGGGTCTCCCCACCTGTCTGCTCTTGCCCGTGTGTGTTCTGTCCTCCATCTCTAGGGAAAGTGGCCTCTGAGGTACAGGTGCCAACCTTTCTGCTTGCCTGGGCTGCACTGAATGACGAGGAATTGTGTTGGGCCGTGTATAAAATATGCAATGTAGTAAACATATATAAATAAGGCAGCCTTTAAAAAATATTTTTAGTGGGCCCGGGATTTAGCTCAGTGGTTCTGCTGCCTGCCTCGCAAGCGCAGAGTCCCAAGTTCAATCCCCAGTACCAAAATATATATATATTTTTTACTAATAGAAGTGTGTCCAACCTGTAGTTTGGACATACTTGAATAGTCAGTACATGTAAATAATGAAACGTCCTTTATTTTTCATATTTTTATTATAACATTTCTGGTATTGCAGAGTAACGTTTCTAGTGTTATAACACTGCTAGTATTAACATTTCTAGTATTAGTGTTATAGATGTAATTATAACAATTTATCATGACCAAAATCTATTTGATACCTTTTCATACTTCTGTACCACAGCTGCTAAAAAAAAAAAACTATTTGAAGTTACTAAGTTATTTTACAAAATAACACAGCCAGCCTGAGTTCTATTAAATAAGAAAACTTACATGTTTGCTTAATAACAATAAATGCCTGTCTTCACAGAGCACACAAGTATAGGTAGGTTGAAATCACTCTTTCTCTGAGTGTGATGGCACACACCTGTAATCCCAGGACTCAGGAGGCTGAGGCAGGAGGATTGCCATGAGTTTGAGGCCAGCCTTGGCTACATAGTGAGCTCAAGGCCAGCCTGCACTACAAAGCGAGACTCTGTCTCAAAGCAACAACAATAGCAACAAAGATATCACTCTTTCACTTGCATGTGATGTCTGATACACATGCGTTTCCACTGGGCTGGTTGTGTGTGGCAGGCACAGGAGGCGGAGCTGACACTGCACTGTGCCCTCCCCTATCTGCCATTCTGTTCCTATGCCATCCATGCTGTGCAACTGAGTCATTAAAAAAAAAAATCACTAAAAAATCAACATCATAATGTTAAAAACTGATGCCTACCATCTTGTAGGGCTGCATTCCTAGCTGCCCAGGGCCATGTGTGACCTGCAGGCCTATTGGTTGGACAGGTCTGCTCTACATGAAACAGAGCATGTCCCTCTCCTGTTCAAGGTAAACTCCAGCCATCTAAGAGTGAGATCTGGTCTGTACCCTACTTTTCCACTCTCTCGCCAAGCGCTGTGCTAGTCCTTATATACACCAAGCAGGTTCCACCCAGGTCTTTGCTCCCGTCAGTTCCTCGGCCTTGGAGACTCTTCTACCAGGTCTTTGATGTCTCTCTCCTTCCCTTCATCAAAGCCTTGGCTCAAGTGTCACCTGCCCAGTGGATCTTTTGGTTACTCTATGTGAAGTAGCTACCAAATTGTTTTGGTTTTCTTCATATCACTTATCCCTATACCTGATATAAAATTATGCACTTTTTCAGTTGCCTCAGTAAATTAAAAGAGATCAAAGATTGTCTTCCTTGCCACCCTATCCCCAGAAGAACAAGGTACAAGCCCAGGTTGAGCATTTCCTCAAAAAAAGATCTACTGAATGATTGGATGGATTTCCTGCTTACAATCCTCCTTGATTTCTCTATGTACTTAAATTAGAGGCTAAACTACTTACTGAAGTTTTTATGGCCATGATTCTGGACTTTGCTAAGTCTCAGACCTTCTTCTACTTCTCTTTCCCTAGCCCACTAGCCATAGTCAACTGAGGCAAGAGAACCAGACATCTCCCTTGAGTTATCTTGCTTATTTGTTCTTTGTTGACCATCAGTCTCCTCCTATTAGAATAGAAATTCCTGAGGGTAGGAGTGCATTTATCCTATCCCCAGGTCCTAGAACAATACCAAGAATACAATAAAGAAACAGTTACTGAGGAAGGGATGGGAAGGAAGGAAAGATGGATGCAAACAAAATGGAATTATTGAGAGAGTTAAGTGAAATAACTGTAAATTGCTTAGCATAATGCCTGGTAAAAATTAGAAGCCCAGTTAGTAAGTGATAGGTCATTTTCATCGTCTTCTCCTAATTTGATAAAAACTGATAATTGGACTTAGAGTTAAAGCCTCGGAAGGGAAGAATTTTACCCTGAGCATCTGGAGCTGTGAGTAGAGCAGGAAGGAAGCTGTCCTCCTACTGCCACTTTGAAAAGGACAGGAGAGGAGAGTCAGAGCCATAATTCAAGGACCTGACCTGCTTACTGAGTTTTAGTATGGATGGTCCCTAGGGTCAATTACGATATTCTGCAAACCAAATATCAAGGCCCTTGGATTATATGAGAACTTTTTGTGTTATTTTTCAGTGTAAGGAGCAGATATGATTTTTCACGTGTAATATTGGAATTGCTGTTGAAATTGGATTTCGAGTGCAGAAGGACAAACTATACAATTTTGACTTTAAAAGAAAATTCTAGGACATAAAACTCACCAAGGCCAAGAATCACAAAGGCAACTTTGAAGCTGGTTCTAGGCTATGAGCCCTGGAAATCAGATCAAATTTTCTTCCTTGTTGTAGCTCCTGTGTTATTCACACATCCTAGGTGCTTGTAGAATTGTCCCGGGGGATAGTCATTCTGTCCCCTCTGAGCAGACCCTGGGAGATTAAACAGGACACACTCCCTGCCTGTGGGACCCTCTGGTCACAGGGAAGAGAGACCAGTCTCCCTGCTAGCACTGACATAGGGGTATTAGCAATGGCTATGGGGTACAAATCAGAGAGTGGGTAATTCTGGCCTTGATTTCCAGAGAAATCAAGAAAAGTTATCCAGAGGAAATGTCACTGGAGCAGAGCTTTAATAGAATGAATTGAAGGCAGGTCAAGAGGACACAAGCCTGTAATCGCAACACTCTGGGGGGCTGAGGCAGGAGGATCGCAAGTTTGATCCCAAGTTGGGCAACTGAGAACTTAGTGAGACCAACCCTGTTTCAAAATTGAAAAGGACAAAATGGGGGGGGGGGGGGTTAGCTCAGTGCAAAGGCCCACACTTCAATCCCCAAAAGAGTTGAAGCTTGCAAGAGAGAGAATAGCGTCCCAGAACCAGGAATGGCATGAATGGTCTCCAAGGGAAGAGGAGCTCAGGGATGAGGTGAAGGCCGTCTGGGCTCCGTTCAGGCTGGGGAAAGATGATGCCATATGGCAGGAGGGGCTGAGTGCTGGAGCAAAGGGTCTTGGTGAGGGGGTCAGGACAGCAGGTCAGGTGAGGCGGGTGAGCTGCAGGGACCTGGGTACCCCGGTTGCTGACTGGCATGCAGATGGGCCGGGAGCGAGACCCAGGCCAGAGAACCCATCATGCAATGGAAACCATAACCTGCACTTTCCTGTCTGTGCTCAGCAAACCCGCCAGACACGCAGCATCGCCAGCTCCCCAGAACAAAGCCACTGCCCCCTGTGGGGTCTCTGGGTCCGGCTCCCCCAAAGCCCCTGAAGCCGCCAGCTGTAGACCTCCAGGCCTTCCAGAGGCAGCCAGCTGCTCTCTCCAAGGCCCAATACAAAGGTAAGGAGATGCATGGGGCCCTTGCATGGCCTGTGCTCTGCAGGCCTAGGCCCTGGTGTCCCTCCCTTGGCATCAACTCCCAGGTAATGTGGCACTGCCACTCTTCCCCTTCCTGGGCCGGATGTTCATCACTGTTGAGCTCTCACACAGCCCCAGCAGTTTACCTGCTGAATAACAAAGCTGCGGGACTTGGCCCGTCACTCCCAGGCCACCTGCTTCCCCTGAGAGTGCTGCACTGGATCGACTGGGAATCCATCCAAGAGGAAGAGAACACAAAGTCACTGAGCACGGAGCCAGTGGGCCTTGGTGCTCCCTGCAAAGCCTGTGTTGTCAACACAATCATGCAGGACAAGGGAGGTGGGAGCTAGAGGGAACGAGCCAGTGCAGACTTGACCCGAGGTCCTTCCAGAGGCCATCAGGGTCTTAAGTGATGGCTCCTGCCCTCCTGGGTCCCTTGGAGGTAGTGCCACATCTCTGGAACCCATTGTTCTGCCCCACTTTGAGTCTTGCTCTGCTATTGAAAGGAACAGTTCTCATCCACACCTCCCACTACTCTCTGGCCTTGTTGATACTTTGAACACCTGGCTTGAGTTCAGTGACAGGAGAACACACCTTGGGGGCCCTGTGTGGGGATGCAGCCATTGCCACCCACAGATGGTATAGAGAGAGTGCTAGTGCAGTCTCTGACGGCTCACTTGACTGCTTCGGGCAACTTCCTGTTGAGTTTCTCTAACTCGGTGGTTCTCAAGCATGCCTCAGAATCACCAAGAAGACTTGTTAAGACTCAGATCACTGGACTCTATTTCCGGCATTTCATACTCAGCTGGCCTGGGTTGGAACCTGATAATTTGCCTTTCAATGAGTCAAAACATGCTGCTGTTGCTGGGCCTGGGAACCACACTGGGGGAACCAGTGCTACAATCCATCTTATGTCTCACTGGGGAAGAAAATCCTACGTAGAAGGACAGAGTTCTCCTAAGTTTACTTTAGTATCATGGCTCTCTGCACATCAAAGAAGGCTAAGAGTGGGTTTTATAAATGTTAATAACTCAAGCATGAGGCTGCTTCTCTGAAGGGGAAGACGGTTGTCTGAGAGCAGTGAGCGAAAGCACCAAGTATTTGAAATGAAATGGCCTCATAGATCCCAGCTCCCCACCCCTAGCTATTTAAGTCTGGGCCTTGTCCTCACTGAGCCTTTTTCTTTGTCAGTAAAGTGGAAATGATGATATTTCCAGTCTCACAGGACCAGGGTGAGAACAGTGAGCGATAGGAAGAGCAGTGCCCTGCTCTGTAGCAGACAGGTAAAGAAAGGACCCTCAGAGGTCCCTACCCTCCAGGCGGCCAAAGTCTCATGCAGGAGACTGCACCCCTGCGCGAACGCCCTAAAGTGCGGGTGACAGCTGAGGTGCAGGCACAGGGAGCCCCCCGGGGTCACAGATGAGTTGCCCCTGCCCACCAGGTCTCGGGGTAGGTCGCGTCGTGAATACCACTCACTTCAGCAGGCTGCAGCCAGTGCCTCTTTCTCACTCTGCCTCTTGCCTTTGCAGCAGACATGAAAGAATCCCTCTGTCCTCTGGAGAGGTGAGTACATGCTCCGGCACTGCTTCGGATCCTGCCCCTAGCAGGCACTAACCACAAGCCAAGTGTCTGTGTTGCTCAGAAGGTTGCGGGAAGAGTGTATTTGCAAATACAGAGGGGGTCAGTAAATTGAAACATCAGCTTCCCTAGTCATAAACCCAGTGAGGGTTTAAAGAATGCTCCAGGCAGCTGTGCTGTTGGAATTGGCGATGGGAAGAAGGACATGTTTCTGGTGCACTCCACCTAGGAACTTTGCCAGGAAAGGGCAGGTCAAGAATCCTTCACCCACATAATGTCTGTTCGACCATTTGGGGTGTCATCCTTTTCACAGATGTCCTCTGGGCTTGTCTCCAGATGACTGCATCAGTACTGCTCCCACGCTCACCTTACAGCTCCTGACCCTTGGCTTCTGAAAGTTTGCCATTTGCTGTGCAGGAGTCCAACCCATAGGTGCTCAGAGTGTTGACTCTAAACTTCACCTCCCTCAGAATGATGTTCTTATTTGCAAGAAGGCAAGTCTTAGGAGGAGAACTAAACTAAAAAACAAATGGTCATATTACTGTTCCATCTGTCTGATGTTTATAACAGTCCAGCGTGTTGCATTTGTAATAGAAGAAACACAAGATTATAGGTTTGTAGCAATGAGGGAGGGGTCACATTTCCTTGAGAAGGTCGGGGAAGTCTTTAGAGCAGTATAAGTTATCTGTTGCTACAGCCATATTCCTTCGTGATTACCAAGTCCAGCAGCCTATATGATGTGAGTCAAGGGTGCGACTGAGTTGGGCCAGGGGCAGCTGGATTTGCAGTCAGCCACAGGCTTTCCAGGCAGCTTTGCCGGCACTGGCTGCGATGCCACATGTCTAGAGGAGAGTTTGCATTTGGCTGATCTAGGATTGCTTTGGGGCTGGGCTGACTGGACATCGTAACTTGGTACCATCTATCTTGTCCTCCAGAGGACTAGCCCAGGAGAGTTGTAGCAGGGGCAACACAACACCAGGACAAGCCTAGCAGCGTAAGTGCTCGTGTGCTATTGAAGCCCTTTTCTGGGTCACAACCACTAACATCCTATTGCTCAAAGTGCTCACGTGGCCAAGTGAGAGGGCACTGAAGGCAGGCATGGCCAAGGACAAAGAGCTCGAAGGGGTGAAAATTGAGGCACGAAGCCATTCACCCTGCTACTGAGAGAGAAATGCTTGGAATGGATATTGAGGACATTGTGCTGGGTGGCACAGGAAAGGTCACGAGAAGTAGAGGCAGGGAGTGTGAAGTTTCCTGTGTTATTTGTGGAGGGAGAAAGGGTTCAGCAGAATTCGAATACAGCAAGTATGGAAGTGGGGTTGGAGAATAGACAGGCACCACTTCATGGAGAATCTTGTACACCAAGGGATTGATAAAATGATCTTGTTCAACAAGGGTCTGACTGTGTAGTGCTAGAAATCATGCGCTCCAGGAATCCTAGTTTAATTATCTATTTGAAAGAACTGAGTAACAGAAGGAGGTGAGCAAGCAGGGCAGCATCCTGTGTGCATTTACGTGAAAGACAGAAGATAACATGAGTTGCTCAGCAATGGCCTGCACGACTTCCTAGTGAACGGAGGTCCCCACGTGACCCTGTGAGAGGATGGTGTACTCTGCTGAGGTGTAATCTAGGTCATCTCTTGTCACACTGCGAACATCTCAGCGTGAGTACACTCTGATTGTAGGTTTAACTAGATGTACACTTTCCCCACCTCTTTACTCTAAGACAACTTCTTTGGTACTTTAAACAAGGAAACAGCAAGCCCTCTCCACCTGGGGACAGTGATCAGTCTCCAACATGGCACTGTCTTCCTAGGGGATTTGTAAGGTCGATTTTGACTATTCCCTTTCATGCTGACTTTAGAACACAACTCAGAACTGAAGTGAGATTTTTGTTGTGTATTGATTATGGTACAGGCCAGGGGTGGCGAACCTATGGCATGCGTGCCACAGTGGGCACATAGAGGCCTCTGTCAGCAGCCAGGCCAAGTCACCCCAGCAGCCAAGCATCAGATAATATTTGTTTTTCTCGAAACTAAAACCTCAGGATTCAGGCTTAATTGCAGTATTGACACCGCACCGAGTTTGGGCACTCGGTCTCTAAAAGGTTCGCCATCACAGGAATAGCCCATACTACTCTAAGAAGGAAAGACAAGTTAGACAACAAGAGATCGTAATACTTACGGTTGCTTCATAGAAGATGGAATCATTTCATCTCTATCCTACACGATGACTAGGAATTAGATAGGTTCACTCATTTGTTTCCATCTGTGATACTGTAACGTACATATACGTGGGAGAGTTAGGGAAATCACCACATTCCTGATATGTACCTAGTGGATGGATACATGCAGGGACTGACCAATGAACAATCGGGATGGACATAGAACATGATTGAAAATAGGGAGAAATAAACAGACAAAAGTATCTCAGTATGCAAAAATATGAGGTTGGATTGTAAATGTTTGGAAAATGTTGTGCCTTTACTGAACATGTAGAGACTGTTTTGTCTTTATTATCCTAATGCAGTAGAACAGGTATCTCCATGGCATTTACATTGTATTCGGTGCCATGAGTAATCTAAAGATAGTTTAAGTATATGGGAGAGGTGCGCAGGTTGCAGGTGAACCCTAAGAGACTTGGGTGTCTGCAGAATGTGGTGCCAGCAAGGGGTCCTGCACGCCATTCCCACAGATACTGAAGGCCACTGGGTATTAAATGTCATGCGAAGGATTCTGGACTTTATCTCAACAGTGATGTTAGAACCCAAAAATGCCTTGAGGCCCAATAGCCTTGCTTACACTTTCCATGGAAACTGGTGCTTGTTTGGGAAGAACCTTTCCCATATTCAGGGCATTAGTCTTCAGTGTAGGTATTAGATTTAGAAACAGAGTATGTAATATCATGGGAAAGGAACTTGGTGATTATCTGGTGTAGCCGGTCACATAGCTTAAAGTTAATGAAAGCTTGGGTTTTAAATCCAAGCACTACCACTTAATACCTGTAAGCTCACGCATGGCCTTCCCCCTGCAAACCTCATTTTCTACTTTTGTGAAATGCCAATATCGATAGTGCTTAATGGATACCATTCTGGTGAGGGATAAATGATTGTAAAGTGTTTACCGTGGTGCCTAGTACCCAGAGATTGGCTTACTTAGCTATTGTATACCTTCCTCCCAAGGGTAACAATTCATGCTCATAACTCTGGGCTCCAAAAATCTGCCGATGAGGAATTCAGTACCTGGTATGTCCAATATTGTTCTTTGGGGAAATTCCATTAATTCAATACATATTTATATTGAATCATACACTAGGCATTTTTATGCATTAAGAATACAGTAATTAATGCACAAAGTAGACAAAACTATGAGGTGTGATAGAAAAATGCAATGAATATTTAAATTTAAAAAAAATTATTACGGTAAAATAAGATGCATTGCATTAATCTCTTCAAAAATACTTCCCCTCACTTTGAATACACTTACACTTGTCCCATCATTCTTGCCACTTTCTGAAGCAGTTCTGAATGTCTTCTTTCATGGGGCTCTTTAGTTGCTCTGTTATGGTAGACTAAATGACCTGAAAACATTTACTTTGAAAAACAGCCAGAAGTTGCATGGCCCCAAATCCAGTGAATCAGGTTGATGAGGGCTCCCGTAATGTTTTTATGAGTCTGCCTTTCCATTGGTTGGCACTTGGCAGAAGCACTCACTGTATGTATATAGAAATTTTTCATCACACCTCGTAAAGACACTCACAAAGAGAACTTCCAGAATCGCTTCAGAAAGAAGAACAATGGGTTCAGTGTGTTCAAAGTGAGCAGAAGTATTTTGAGGAGGATTAATGATAATGTGTCTTTTACTGTAATTTTTAAAATTTAAATGTTTGCCATATATATTTTTTTTCTTTTTTTTTTTTTTGGTACCGGGGATCAAACTCAGGACCTTGTGCTTGTGAGGCAGGTTGCAGAACCACTGAGCTAAATCCCCGGCCCTGTTTGCCATATATTTTGATCACCCTTTGTATTTAACATGCATCTGTGCACATACACACTTTTGTATGTTTATTTCAAAGTCCTTTAAGTTGAGCTGGGAAAAATAATGTTTGATGTCTGTCCTGCAAACTCCCAACCACCTATCCAAGCTCGACTCTTCAGTACAGCAACACACCTTCTTGAAGCATCTAAAGACTACACTCTTGTGTCCACCCATGTTCATAGCAGCGCAGTTTTTAATAGCTAAAACTTGGAAACAGCCCAAATGCCCATCAACTGGAGACTGGATAAAGAAAAATGTGTTTTTTTTATAGAATAGAGTACTACTCAGCCATAAAAAATGAGAAATTAGAGACATTTATAGGTAAGTGGATGCACATTGAGGTGATACTTTTAAGTGAAATAAATAGGACACACATGTGTAAATACCGAATAGTTTCTCTGGTGTGAGAAACTGAAAGTGTAAATAAGGACTAAATGTATAATAGGTAATGTGAAATAGGAAGAAAAGGGGCAAAGGGGAAGGAAGTGGGATGGCCAGGGGAAAGGCAAGAAGGGAAAGGAAAATTGATGAGAAATGGAAAAAATGGAAACAAAGTCTTTGTAAATAGGGAAGGTGGAGGGCGTGAAGGGAGGGCTAGGAAGGGGGAAAAAGTAAGAACCAAGATGCATTATATAAAGGTACAATTCCCAATGAGAATTGTAATTGTGTTGTGTACCTACAATGTACCAATAAAAGAATTTAATACAAAAAAAAAAAAAGACTACACTCTTGAAACTCCCGTTGTGTTCCCCATTATTCATGGGATGGGAGCCTCTATGTTTAGCTGTGTTTCTTGCATACACGTTCATCACCTTGTGAGGAGCGCAGTGTGCCCCCAGCAGGCATCTTTCATTTCTGGGCTTCCCCCAGGGGTGTGAAGTCTGAGTCTGAGAAGCCACATTATCCGATGGAACAAGGACAGGTGCTGGAGCTCAGTTCCTACAGGTTCAAGCCCCGGCTTCACTCCCTAGCTGAGTCATTTACAGCTCCCATCTGTGACACATACCCACAAGGAGACTCTTTCCTTCTCTTTTGTGTCATGAAAACCACGAGATAAATGGTATAAAACATGGAATACACAGAAGAACTCAGTGGGACTTGGGTTTCCTCAACCTTGGCCTCTCTATCCCTGTTATCTCTGAAAGATGAATATCTCCTTAGCTCCTAACCGTTTATTCTGTCGTCACCCTGCGTAACCCACACTGGCCAACATCCCTGCCCAACAAGCAGCTGGTGTTCGTGTGGGCAACACAGGTTAGTCACTCAGCACTGGGCCTCTCCCAGGACTGAGGAATTGGCTGATATTTCATTCCTTAGCTCTCAATATGCCTGTTGCCCTGTTAAGAAGGGGTAGAGGGCAGTCTTGGCTCAAGGAATCTCCGGCTCAGGACCAAAGGGGAGGGAAGGACTGTTTCTGGCAGGAGTAGAGAAGACTCAGAAGTGCAAACTCTCAGAAAGGGCTTGGCCATGGGTTTTCAGGAGTCTCACTTGCACTTGTGAGTTTTATGTCTGTTTTTGCTGAAAGTTTTTAAACCTAGTCTCAGCCTGTTTTGAGTCCTAGGGATGGCCTCTTTCACAGCACTCTAGGACATACTTTTCCATATGTGATTTTGATATGTCTGCCTGAGTGGGAGCTCAGAAGCCTTCTCCAGGGTTGGTGGGTCATGCGGCTGGGTCTCAGCTGGGTTAGACAGCAGGGGGACCTTGGGCCTGGGGAAGCAGGTGCCAGGTGCCTCATCTGTGGCCTTCAAACAGAAAGATAACAGTAACAGCAGCACGGTGGCTGGACAAATACATTTGCAGTCCTTACTTAATAGTGGTAAATGCTATAGAGAAAAAAATTAGAAGTATTAGCATAATAACTTGAGATTGAGAGTAACAAAAGAAAGTTCAGAAGATCAAGAAAGGCCTCTCTGGGATGCTAACATTTGGCTTGAGACTTGTGCAATAAGAACTGGATGCAGTCATTGGAAGGCCTCAGAGAAGAACATTGTAAAAGAGGGAAGAGGTGGAGCAGTCTCACAGGGAGACCCAGCCTCAGCATGGTGAGGGAACCAGAAAGGAGACTGTAGCTAAGACCTTGTGAGCTAGGGATGCGAGGAGATGCTTCCAAGTCATGGGATGAACTTGGAGTTTGCTTAACTGCCTTGGGAAGCCACTGGAGAGCTGAAAGTGATGTGAGCTGCCATTTGTCTTGTAAAGATGATTCTGAGTACTGTAGAAACAACAAATTTAGAGGAGAAACAGGTGGAAACAGGGAGACCACCTAGGAAGCCATCGCAATGACAATAAACATAGCAACACCTTTAGCGTCTATTGTAAGTGCTTTCCAGGTATGAATCCATTTATGGGAATCCTAAGAAATAGATGATATCCCATTTCATAGATGAGGATTAAGTAATTTGACATAAATAGGTGGGAAGAAATGAGACAGATTAATGGATTCAAGATCTATTTTGGAGGAGACGACACAAGGAGAAGAAGAAGCTGGGACAGCTTTGATATTTGACATTTCCTTCATTCTTGATAGTAACACAATCAAGGATGAGCACAAAACAAGAATGACTCTTCCTGAAGCCATTTGGGGTTGTCCCCTACTTCACAGCCACAGCAGCAAAGAGCCTGGCAGTGTGTCTTTGTGCATGGAAGGAGGATGTTGCAAGGCTAGTGCTTTAATTGCTCAAAGTGATCTTCCCTGAATAGGCAATTGTGGGAACCTACAACATTTTAGCCTGTTGTGGGTGACCAACAGCTGGAGTGCTGTTCGGGAGGTGTGCACGGCTGGACGTCTCAGCCTGCTCAATTGAATTGCTCTTGGGGAAGGAAGAAGAGAAGCATTTTTGTGACGCCTGTACCCTAGGGACTTTAAACCAAGAACATTCAGGTGCCTTCCATCTGGGCTACTTCAGTAACTACTACTTCTCACTTTTTCGATGGACTTCAGAGGACACAGTATGGCCACAACTTGGCCTGCCTTTCACAAGGACAGTGGTGGCAGGAGCAGTGGGTTTCCTAAGTGTTTCTCTTTGTTCATGTTTTCAAAATTCCCCCTTTGGAAACAATTCACCCTTAGCTTCTATTCCTCGAGCACTTTCCACAGACAAATCTTTATGCCATAAAGGTATATCCACTCTCATTTTTGTTTTGTTTTGGTTTTTGGTACCAGGGATTGAACTCAGGACCTTGCACTTGCGAGCCAGGTGGCGGCACCACTGAGCTAAATCCCCGGCCCTCCACTCTCATTTTTAATCTCCCAGCCACAAACACTGGGAAGGTGGTGGTCCATGGACTCTCCAACCTTGGGGAGTCAGGTGGAGTAACCCAGGGTGACGCAGCTGTATGGGATTCTCTCACCCACACCAGGATGCTGTACCAGGATCCCATGGGTCCTTCACTTGAGACCCAGGAGGGCAAGGCTTACCTGACTCAGGTCATTCTGCAGATTGAACTTGGACATCCTCCAGCAGGTGATCACGAATGTCTGCCTTAGCATTTCATTCTCCGTGTGCAGGGAGATCCACATGAGTGAGCTGGCCAGCATGGAGCTAAAATACGAGAGGCTGTGCAGCCAGGCCTTGCCTTTTCTCTTCAGTGGCATTTAGATGATAAGCTGGAAAATTTAATGACTGAGGGAAAAAAAATCAGACAATCACAAGTTACAGGCATGGAGTCTACTTTTCTACATAAGAACAGTCGGTTGTTGTTACTGGAAGCTAATATTTAAGTATGGCTGTAACTGGTAGGGCGAATTGGAACATTAAAAGGTGGATTGTTTTCCTTTAGAGACAAGAGGCTTCTCTAAAGTTCCTTGGGCCTAACGTGTTACCCCCACCTCCTCTTTCAGCCAGACTAATGGACAGAATATGCCAACACTGGCTCCAGGAGCTTGGGTCCCATTTCCTTTCCCCAGAGAAGGGAGAGAGAGAAAAAGGCTAGGATGGATGGAACAAAATCCACAGTTGTCTACTGTCTACTGTGTTCCCTCTCCTCTTTCTTTCTTCCTATAAAAACAGTGGTCCCCAACCTGTTGGGCACCATGGAGGGTTTCATGCAAGGTAATTTTTGAATGGATGGTGTAATAGGGGTGTGCACCAAATCTTCATGAGGAGCTCATAGTCTAGACCCCTCTTATGTGCAGTTCATTGTAGGGTTCGAGCTCCTATGGGTATCTAATGCCCTGCTGATCTGACAGGAGGCAGAGGTCAAGCAGGAATGCAAGTCATAGGGAGTAGCTGTAAATACAAATGAAGACTTGGTTCTCTGCTGTACATTGACTTGCATATCCCACATCCTAATATTAAAGCTAAGTAATGGTCAGAGTCTGAGCTTTTCATGTGCCCTTGTATGTCATGTAAGGGGCCCTGCCATGTGCAAATAGGACTCACAGGAACCCTTCTCTTTCCTCTGCCCCTTAGAGTCCAGCTCCAAGTGACTGCCAACAAGAAACTTGCCCTTCTTGTTTTAGTTTTTGTAGAAGGAACTCTCCACTCCTCAACTGTGAACACATCACTTTTCAAGTTAAATATGTCCATTAAATGAATTATCAAGAACTTAGCATCTATTTTGAATTTTAGAATAAAATTTTTAAAATCCTGAACACTACCAGGGCCGAGAAGGTCCTTCTGCATATCTGGCCAGTGTTAACCCTCCAGACTTCTCTCCTAACCCCTGCTTTGTCCTTCACTGTGTTCAGCCACCGACTGATACTTCAGCTGCTACTCCAATACAGCTGGCTTTCAGGACCCCAGAAATGTCAACCCCTTCTTGTGTACTGAGTGGCCTTTTGCCACACTCCCACCTGCTGCTCCTCCTCACTATGGACGGTCAGTCATTATTGAGCCCCAACTCTGTGCTGGCCATTTTCCAACAGACAAGCAAACAAAGGCTCTGCTATAATGGGATAGGCATTTCAGCTGGCTAGAAAGCCAACCAAATAGTGATCACATGCAATGTATGCTCAAATGTCAGCTTCCTGCCTGTGGTTCTCTCACCCAAGACACTATCTCTTCCACACACAATCCTGCTTTGTTTTTCTACCATTCATTAATGCTTCAAATGACAATATTCAACTTACTTATGTTCTGTATTATTCTAGGCCTTAAGGGTCCTGAGTCCATATTTACATTTTTTAAAATTTTATTGGTACATTTAAGGGATAAAATATACTGACATTCATCATTGGAAATTTGCACCTCTACACAATCTGTCTTGATTCTTATTTTTTCCCCTTCCCCTGCCCTCCTTTAAACCCCTCTATCCCTCCCTATTTACAAAGACTTTATTTCCATTTTTTCATTTTCTCATATTAATTCCATTCCCTTCTTTTCTTTCCCCTTCCCCTTTACCCCTTTTCTTCCTATTTCACAGTATCTATTATACCTTTTAGTCCTTATTTACACTTTCAGTTTCTCACACTAGAGAAACTATTCGGTATTTACATATGTGTGTCCTATTTATTTCATTTAAGAGTATCACCTCAATGTACATCCATTTAGCTATAAATGTCTCAAATTTCTCATTTTTATGGCTGAGTAGTACTCCATTTTATTTTTTTAAAGCCACATTTTTCTTTATCCAGTCTCCAGCTGATGGGCAATTGGGCTGCTTCCAAATTTAGCTATTACAAATTACGCTGCTATGAACATGGGTCCACATATATCACTGTGGTATGATTCTTTTTATTCTTTGGGGTAAAAACCAAACAGGGGAATGGCTGGGTCAAATGGGACTTCCAGTCCTAGTTCTTTGAGGAATCTCCATACTGATTTCCACAGTGCTTGCACCAGTCCACACTCCCACCAGCAGTGGAACAGTGTTCCTCTTTCCCCACAGCCCCACCAGCATTTGTTATTGGTTGATTTCATGATAGCAGCCATTCTTTCTGGGGTGAGGTGGAATCTCAGTGGTGTTTTCATTTGCATCTCTTGAATGACCAGTGATATTGAACATTTTTTCATATGTTTATTTGCTATTTCTACTTCTTTGTCTGAGAAATGTCTGTTCATTTCAGATGCCCATTGTTGGAATGGGTCTTTAAATTTGGTAGGTCTGATTTTTTTTAAGTTCTTTATACTAGACAGTAGACCTTTGTCTGAGGAGCAGCAGGTGAAAATTTTTTCCCACATTGTGGGTTATCTCTTCACACTGTTGGTGGTTTCTCTTGCTGTGCACAAGCTTTGAGGCAAGAAGAGATCCCACTTATTGATTGTTTCTGCTAGTTCACGGGCAACTGAGGTTTTGTTCATAAAATCTTTTCCTACACCAGTGTCTTCAAGAGTTCTACCTAACCTCTGTTCCAGCTGGTTCAGTGTTTCTGTTTTAATATTTAAATCTTTAATCCATTTCGATTTTAGTTTATTGCATGGTGAGAGATATAGGTCTAGTTTTAATCTTTGACAAGTTGAAACCCAATTTTTCCAGCACCATTTATTTGGTTTTTGTTTCTTTGTTTGTTTGTTGTTTTGGTACTGGGGATTGAACTCAGGTCCTTGCGCTTGCGCAACAGGCGGCAAACTACTGAACTAAATCCCCAGCCCAGCAGCACCATTTATGAAAGAGGGTATCTTTCCTCCCGTGAGTGTTTGGCGCCTTTGTCGAAGATGCAGTGGCTGAGTGTATCTGGAGTTGTAGCTGCATCTTCTAATCTGTTCCACTGGTCTTCGGGTCTGTTTCTTTGCCAGTACCATGCTGTTTTTTATTATTATTTTTATTTATATATTAATTGGTACATTTTAGGCATACAATACACTTACATTTATCATTGGGTGTTTGTACCTGAACATGATATATCTTAGTTCTTTTTTTTTCCCCCATTACCTATGTGCCCTTGTAGTGTAGTTTCAAGTTGGGGGTTGTGATACTCCCTGTCATGTCTGTTGCCTACAGTTGCTTTTGCTATTCTAGGTCTCTTGTTCCAATTGAATTTTTGGATTGTTTTCTCAAGGCCCATGAAGTATGCTGCTGGAATTTCAATTGGGATTGCATTGAATCTATATACCAGTTTTGGAAGTGTGGCCATTTTCACTATGTTGATTCTTCCTACCAGGAGCAAGGGATGTCTTTCCATTTTCTGATATCATCTTCAATCTCTCTTTTCAGAGTGCTATAGTTTTCAGAGAAGAGGTCTTTGATTTCTTTCATTAGGTTGATTCCTAGGTATTTCAGTTTTTTGGATGCTATTGTGAAAGGATTTCTTTGCCCTATTTCTCTCTCAGTGAGTCTGTCATTGGTGTAGAGGAAAGCTATTGATTTTTGTGTGTTGACCTTGTATCCAGCTACTTGACTGAATTTGGTTATTAAGTCTAGAAGACTTTTGGTGGAGTTCTTGGGGTCTTCTGTGTAGAGTATCATGTCATCTGGAAATAGTGACAATTTGACTTCTTCATTTCCTATCTTTATTCCTTTTTCTTTCTCTTGTCTAATTGCTGTGGATAATGTTTCCAGAACTATATTGAACAAGAGTGGTGATAGTGGACATCCTTGTCTTGTTCCTGATTTTACTGTGAAGGATTTCAGTTTTTGACCATTTAGTATGATATTGGCTGTTGGTTTTTCATAGATGGCTTCTATCAGTTTGAGGTAGAGACCATCTATTCCAATTTTTTGTAGGGTTTTTATCATAAATGCATGTTGGATTTTGTCAAATGCTTTTTCTGTGTCTATGGAGATAATCATATGGTTTTTGTCCTTGGCTCTATTGGTATAGTGTATTACACTGATTGATTTGCATATCTTGAACCATCCCTGCATCCCTGGGATGAATCCCACTTGATCAGGGTATATGATCTTCTTGATGATCTTCTGCATTCTATTTGCCAGGATCTTATTAAGGATTTTTGCATCTATGTTCATTAGTGAGATTGGCCTATAGTTCTCCTTTTCAGTTGGGTCTTTCTCTGCTTTGGGGATCAAGGTGATGCTTGCTTCCAGGAATGAATTTGGGAGTATTGCTTCCCTTTCAATTTCATTGAAGAGTTTAAACAGCAGTGGCAGCAGTTCCTCTCTAAATGTCTTGTAGAATTCAGCAGTGAAGCCATCAGGGCCCGGGCTTTTCTTAGTTGGTAAGTTTTTAATTACATTTTCAATTTCATTGGTTGATATTGGGTTGTTCAGAATTTTTAGGTCTTCTTTGTTCAACATTGGTAATTCATATGTATCTAGGAATCTGTCCATTTCTGCTGTGTTGTCCATCTTATTGGGGTATAGGTTCTGGAAGTAGGTATTGATGATCCTCTGGATTTCTGCTGGGTCTGTTGCAATTTCACCTTTTTCATTCCTAATTGAATGGATTTGGGCCTTTTCTTTCCTTTTTCTGACAAGATTGGCTAAAGATTTGTCAATTTTGTTGATTCTTTTGAAGAACCAACTCTTGGCTTCATTGATTTTTTTGTATCGTTCTCTTAGTCTCTATTGCATTGATTTCTGCTCTGATCTTTATAATTTCCTCCCTTGTATGAGCTTTGGGGTTGTCCTGGTCTTCTTTTTCTAGAAGCTTGAGGTTCAGCATCAGGTTGTTTAATTGGGCTCAGTTCTGTTTTCCTAATATGCATATTCACTGCTATGAATTTCCCTCATAAGACTGCTTTCATTGTGTCCCATAGATTCTGATATGTTGTGTTGTCATTGTCATTTAATTGAAGGAACTGTCTGATTTCTTCTTTAATTTCCTCTGTGAGCCATTGGTTATTCAGAAGTGTGTTGTTCAATTTCCACATGTTTATGAAATTTTTCCAGTTTCTTTTCCTATGGATCTCCAATCTCATTGCACTATGGTCTGATAACATAGAGGCAACAACTTCAATTCCTTTGCACTTACTTAAACATGTTCTATTTGTGAGTATGTGGTCTATTCTGGAGAATGACCCATGTGCAGCTGAGAAGAATGTGTATTCTGATTTTGTGGGGTGGAAGACTCTGTAAACATCTGTTAAGTTCATTTGTTCAAGAGTTCAATTGAGTTCTAGTATTTCATTACTTATTCTTAGTCTATTTGATCTATCTATTTGTGACAGTGGGGTGTTGCGGTCCCCCACTACAATTGTATTAGTGCATATATGACTTTTCATGTCCGTTAGTATTTGTTTTATACAGTTGGGTGCACTAGTGTTTGGTGCATAGATATTTATGATTGTCATCTCTTCCTCTTGGATTGTTCCCTTTACAAGGATGTAGTGTCCTTCTTTGTCTGCCTTAATCAGTGTTGGTTTGAAATCTACTTGATCTGCAAAGACGATAGCTACTCCTGCTTTTTTGGGGGTTCCTGTCGCATGGAGTATTGTTTTCCACCCTTTAACTTTCAGTCTATGAGTTTCCTTTTGAATTGTGTTTCTTGTATGCAGCATATTGTTGGATTTTGCTTCTTGACCCATTGTGCCAGTCTATTTCTTTTGATTGGTGAATTGAGACCATTAACGTTGATGGGTATAACTGAAACATATTGACTTGTCATTGCCATGACTTTTTCTTTTTGTTGGGTTCTCCCCCTTTACATTTAATTTCTTGTCGTGCCAGGTGGGTTCATTCTGCTTTCCTTCCTGGGGTCGTGATCCTCAATGTCTGTTCCTAGGATATTGTGTAAAATTTTTTGGAGTGCTGGTTTGGTATTCACGAAGTTCCTAAGGTGCTCTTTGTCATGAAAGTATCTTATTTCGCCATCCATTTTGAAAGATAGTTTTGCAGGGTACATCAATCTGGGTTGGAGGCTGTTTCTTTTAGGGCTTGGAATATGTCACTCCAAGCTCTTCTTGCCTTGATGGTTTGTGTTGAGAAGTCTGCTGTGATTCTGATGGGCTTTCCTTTGTATGTGATTTGTTTCTTTTCTCTAACTGCTTGTAGAACTTTGTTCTTCTATTGGATTTCTGGAATCCTAACTATTATATGCCTATGTATAGATTTTTTTTGATCAAGGCTATTTGGAGTCCCATATGCCTCACTTATCTGTATGTCAAGTTCTTTTCCCCTCCTTGGGAAGTTTCCTGGCATCACTTCTGTGAAGAGTTTTTTATGTCATCTGCATTCTCTCCTGTTTCTTCATTGACTCCTGTCAGTCTTATGTTATTCTTCTTTGCATCGTCTAGCAGCTGCTGGATTGATTTCTCATGTTCTCTTATAATTTTGAAGCAATTTTTCTTTTCCTGGTCATTAATTGCAATCTTATCTTCTATATGTGAAATTCTGTCCTCACATTGGCTCATTCTGCTGTGTAGACTTTCAATGGAGTTTTTCATGTCCTGGAAATCTATTTGCATCTGTTTTATGGATTCCATTTGTTTCCTATGTTGGGATTCCATCATGTTCCTCAGCTCCTCTCTAGATTTATTAATCATGTCTTGCACTAGGAGTACAATTTCTCCTGTTATCTGAGAAATTATTTCTGATTTCTTTTTTTCCAGGTCCTCTTTTGTTGCCAGTTCAATGGGTCCAGGTGGTTGAGCATCAGAGTGTTCCATGTCATTTCCCTTTGGGGTTGCTGTAGGTGATCTGGAAGTCTGGTTTTGAGACTTATTTACATGTTTTCTCATTTCAACTTGGCGGGGGGCACTCTTGGTGCCTGCACGGATTACCTCCTCTGAGCTGGGAGAGATGGGACAGGGGACGTGAGCAGCGGTAGGGATGGTGGCCCAAAAGCCCTTTCCTCTGGGCTGGGAGCAGCGGGAGGGATGGTGACCGGGAAGCCCCTTCCTCTGGTCCAGGAGCAATGGGACAGTGGCTTAGAAGCCCCTATCTCTGTGCCGGGAGCAGCGGGACTCAGTACCTTGGTCTGGTGGTCTGGTGTCCTCTGCGTCTTTGTAGTGTGGAACCAGGTGGCTGCCTGTCTGCAGTGGGGTGATTTGGCATCTTCCGAGCGACTTGGGACCTCGGTAGGGTGTGCACAGACCTGCCTATCTGCAGCAGGGTGATTCGGTGTCTTCTGCGTGACTCGGGACCTCAGTAGGGTGTGCACAGACCTGCCTGTCTGCAGCGGGGTGATTCGGCGTGTTCCGTGCCACTCAGGACCTCCAGTCTTATGTTATTCTTCTTTGCATCGTCTAGCGGCTGCTGGATTGATTTCTCATGATCCCTTACTATTTTAAAGAAATTTTTCTTTTCCTGGTCACTAATCGCAATCTTATCTTCTATACCTCAAATTCTGTCCTCATTCTGGCTCATTCTGCTGCCTAAACTTTCAATGGAGTTTTTAATCTCCTGGAAATCTGTTTGCATCTGTTTTATGGATTCCATTTGTTTCCTATGTTGGGATTCCATCATGTTCCTCAGCTTCTCTATTTTTTCTATCTGTGTCCTCTCTAGATTTATTAATCATGTCTTGCACTATGGGCACAATCTCTGCTGTTATCTGAAAAATTATTTCTAATTTCATTTTTTCCAGATCCTCTTTTCTTGCCAGTTTAGGGAGTCCAGGTGATTGAGTATCAGATTGTTCCATCTTGTTTCCCTTTGGGGTTCCTTTAGGTGACCTGGAAGTTTGGTTTTGAGACTTGTTTACGTGTCTTCTTGTTTCAGTGGGGGGATGTGCTGCTTGCACCCACGAGGTTCACGTCCTCTGCACTGGGGGAGGGGGGAGCTCTGTTCCTCGACTCTGGGGGCAGTGGTATGGCGGCCCGGAAGGCTCCTTCTTGGTCCTGGGGGCAGTTCTGCTCCTCAGCGCTGGATGCAGCTCTCCTGCCTTATAATCATTTCTAACTAATTTAGCTATCTGCAATAGCACTATCTAGAAAGATAGCCTTCACCTGTGATAAGAACACTTTAGATGTGCTTGTGGGGATGTTTTATGAGGCTTCTCCTGGTGGTGGAGATGTGAGATGTTAGGACTCTTGCTGGGATCTCAGATGTTGTAGTTGTATGCCCAATTTTACATAAGCATGAAGGATCCATTCTGCTTTCTTGCCTCCTGCCCAGCGATACAACCCTGCTACACCTAGTGCCACCAGCCTGTCCCAAACATCTCATGGCTCCTCCTACATTTGCTTTTTTATTTTAGAACAGTGCCTGGCAATAAGGACGAGCTCAGTGAAAAAAATCTAATGATGTGAAATCATCTACTTGTTCATCTATGTTTTTCCAGTTCACCTTGGGCATCTCTAATCTGCAGTGGCCCCAAATCAGAAACTTCTTGAGCATTGATGTGATGCTTTAAATGTTTCAGATGGTGGAGCATTTCTGATTTGAATGATCAGATTAAGAATGTTCAACAAGTAATTTCTATGCAAATATTCCAAAATCCAAAAACTCAAATCTGAAACATCTGATCCCAGGCATCTTGGATAAGTGATGCTCACTCTGTATTTTTATGCACATCAGGGGAGAAGGATCCAAGTAAGAAAACCAGTTGTTAAGTGGGAGTCTACAGCTTGCCAATATTGCAGTAGGCATTGGGGACCCAGGAGCAAGATGGCAGAACAACAGAGATAAAATTAAATGAATTTTAAAAGTAATAAAATAATTCCAGAACTATGCCATGACTAACAGGCATAAAGCAGAGTCTCATGCTATATCAAAACAGGAGGGAGGAGGGCTATTTGGAAAAGGTGGCTGGAGGACTTGGTTAAAGGAGACAAAAGTGAAACGTGGTCATTGAGAAGGAGCAGAGCATGCAGAAAGCTTTCCGGGCAGCAGGAAGTGAGCTTGCAGAGTCCTCAGGATGGGAGAAAGCATTCATAGGAATGAGATCATAGGGTTGAAGAGTGTACTGCTGCTTTATTGTTATTAGAATCTGTAGGCAGCCTCTGAGTTTTGGGTAGGATCCTGACAAGGTCTAAAGGTTTATTTTTAGGTTATCCTGGCTGCTATGTGGAGAAGAGTTTATGGAAAGGCCAGAGAGAATAGCATCTAATAAGGACTTTAAAGAAAAAAATCCAGGAGTTTGTGAAGAGGACATCAGTGATAAGGACACTGTAAGCAGAGGAGTCGCAAGTACAAAAGCATAGCGGCAGGCACCTTTCTGGTCATCAGAACTGCAGGTATTTCAACATAAACAGAATGCGTTGGGCAGGGTGTGTATAGAAGAGCATCCAGCCTATGATAGTGCATCAATAAATGTAAGATGAAGAATAGGTATTCAGATGAGAATCATATCCAGTCCATTTTTGCTATTTTCCACTTTTTTGGATGTATTTCACCACTATCTATACATTCTTTATCAGCATGGAAAGGGTCTGATATTTCTAAACAATTGCACAATTAAAGTTTAAGTGGAAGGAAGGTGACACTTGAAAATTCAATTGTCCTGGGTATGTGTTTTAAGGGAATAAGATTATAGATTTTGGGGTCAGAAAGCCTTTCACTCATGCTTTAAGTTCCACACACTAGCTGTGTGATATTGGAAAAATTATTTAGTATCACTGAACCTTGCATTTCTTCATACAGGAAATAGAAACAGATTGCTGAAATCAAATCCTATTAAGTATACAGAAAACACTCCAGACAGACAAGGTGTTATTGACAGGATTGAGCTAAATATCTATGAGGACTGAGATAACCATCTATAAGTCTACAAAGTGGAATCAGTGTTACAAACACTTGAGAAGTGGCAGAGCCCTGACGTTGGTTTGTGACAGCAGAGACAAAGTTTGTCTCTATCGAGGTCCCATGCTCTGGGTAGCAGATGGGCAGGCAGGAGCCCAGCACTTCACTGAAACCTGGCATCAGCTCAGATAGCATCCTCACTTCGCTCCTCATAAGGCACATGGGTGAGGAACCATGGCATACCTTGAAGTATATATTCTGAAATTTGAAAGGCAGCTATTTTAAAGTTTGGTCCTACTGACCAAAATGAGCACTTGCAGTGATTTTATTTCCACATTGCATAAGAAGAAGGCAGCATCCTCTTTGAAAGTCCTTACAGATTCCCACTGGGTCTATTGGTTCTATTTGAACTGCACATTACAGGTTAAATTATGCTTTTGCATACAGGTGATAATGTCAGGCATAGAAGAGAATAATGAACCCCCCCCAACATGTTTCCTATACAAATGACTAATGTAAAGGAAAACAGATCTGTGAAAATGTCAGATCAGTTTCCAAAGGTTTTGAAAAAATATCCAAAACCCTTTCATAAGTTCCTTGACCACTATCCTCCAATGCTTCATTATTTTCATTTTGCAGTTTTCTCTTCCTTCCAGAGTAACTTGTAGTACAAAGGAAATGACAGTGGACAGGAATCCAGGGGCCTTGTTTCCAGACCTACCCCTGCCAGTTCACAGCAGAGCTGTCTCCAAACCTCGGGTTCTTCTTGTGCCACTGAGAAGATGAAGTTAGATAACATATAAAAAATTAACACGAGTATAGTGTATTCAAAGAGTCAGAGCTGGGCACAGTGACACACCCTGCAGTTCCAGCTGCTCAGGAGGTTGAAGCAGGAGGATGACTTGGGATCAGAAATTTGAGGCCACTCTGGGCAATGCAGTGAGATCCTGTTTCAAACAAAAAAAAAGTGAATAAGAGTGTATGACTTCATTGAGTGAGAAGACTCGGAGGTTTTCTACTTTTGCATCTGGTGCTGACATAGTGCTCTCTCATTATGTCCCTGGGTTATGATCTGGCCAGTCCTCTGGGGTTCTCTTCACTGTAGGCCTTGATGACACCCTTCTTCAATGGCTTACACTGCAGCAAGGTAGTCCTGCTCTATGTGACAACATAGCTTCGGGCTTAATTACATCAATCTTGAAGTTTTGACCAGGGGAGATGGTATATTTTGCAAGGCTATCCAGCATTTTAGTGAAATGTACTTGTCTTATGATCCTTTTTGGAAAGAACTGGATTATAAATACATGAATAAAAGAGAAATCTTTAGTGCCAAGGGTGAGAGAGATTGAAAATGTTTTATCTGTTGTTTGCTACTATAAAGTCCTAGTAGAATTACTAAGGTTACAGTACAGGTGGGGGTAAGTTACGTGTGTGTCTATAAAATGCATATGCACACACTTGTGTGTATGTGTGTTCTGTAACAATAGAGTTGGTGGAGAGGTGGTGGTAGAAGTTGAGGTACAAGTGATATAGGAGTGAGTAGAAGTGGGATGTAGTAGTAGTGGGATGAGAAGTGGTAAATATGGGCTTGTGATTTTTCTCAGTGGTGCTGCACCTGCCTCACAAGTGCAAGGTCCTGAGTTTGATCCCTGGTACTGCAAATAAATAAATACATACATACATACATACATACATACATACATACATACATACATACAAAAAAGAAGTGGTAAATACTTCATGTTGTGCCCTGCACTGAGCACAATATATTTTATTTCTCAGGCTTGGAGGATGGAGGTGTTTGAGGAAAGTGGTCCTGCAGGAAGTATCTATTAGAAATAAGAATTTACCCAGTTTGAAACTTGGCCTAATTGAGAAATCAGTCTCAGATTCCTTTGTCATCGAGACTTGTAGAAAGTCTCAAAGAGCTAAGCTGCTCCTGTTCCTCCTGTCTCCAAAATGCATGGCCTGTTGAAATCACAAGTGCAAGAAAGTGGTTTGCAGCCTGGCTCCACCTTCCTGATGAGTAAACACGAAAGTACACTGAAAGGTTTGCTGAGCAAGGCTCAGCCTCTCTCTCGGTGGACTCCAAGCTCCTCCTTTCCTTTCCAGAACTTCCGAGCAGTGGGACTGACTCATCTCCTTGCCTGCATTCTAGAAGAAAGCCATACTTCACCTGTCAGGCATTGTCCGTGAAATAACTCAGTCCTCACGGTGACCCTCTGAGAAAATTAAAGTTTAAGAGCCCGAATGACTACTAAAGAACATACATCCAGTGGAATGCATAGCACGAACCTATATGCAGGGTCAGGCACACTGCAAACCCTCAAAGAGCAGCTGTTCCTGCGACTAATTATTTGACTGTTTAAGTAAATAAACAGATAAATTGACCCACTTCCCCAGAATGTGCAGCTGACAAGCTGGCAGATCACCCTGCCAAGATAGTAGGAATGTTGCAGAGGCCTCTTCCGGCTATGCCCAGAGGCAGATCCAGTGAGAGGAATGACCAGGAGAGGAAGGCACTTGTGCACACTTCAGCAGCGAGATCTCACTTGTTTGGACATTTATTTGGAAGATAGGATTTCAAGGGTCCAAACAAAATTAGGAGATTTCTGGTTTTGTAAACCATCTTTAACACTCACATTGCTGTTGTGAAGCTATTGTTGCTTCCTGAGCAAAAAGAATGTTGAAGATAGTAAGAACCATTAAAATTTTAGGAAGCACTACATAAATGACTAGAGGTTTTTGATAAGGAAGTGTGAAAAGGCACCACCTGGAGGCTGTGTCAGTAGTAAAAGAACTTTACAAAACGAAGCTTTGAAACTTACCTTTAAAAAACACAATAATGTCTCCAGTAGAATGATACCATATCATACCTTTGTGGAATGCTATATACAGCGGGCAAATCCTTCACTCAATACCCACAATATACCTTGAAAATAGGTTTTATTATTACTGTTTTATAGAGTGGGAAGTGGAGAGTTAAAGTATTTATCTGGTACTTTATCAGTTGGAAGAGAGCTCGGATACTCCATACTCCCAGCTTGGCTTCTATTCTGTGTGCTCTCCCTATAACTCTATAGTCCTGGAGACAGATATTTTTCAAAATGTGGAAATAAAGAAATTGAAGCATGGATAAATTTAAATCACAGTTATTTCTTCTGAGAAACCCAAGTTCTTTATATTGATCCACACTGTATAAAATCAAAGTGAATCTCAGACTTAGCTTTAATGCACTAGAAAAAAGATAAAAAACATTCTCAGGCAGCAAAGAAGAAAGTTTAAATACACATGCAATATCTTTTTTCCCTGCTAATATTAGTCTTGGGCCTGCCTCTCTGTAAAGACAATTGATCTGAAAGTTGCCATTTTATAAGAAAAACATTGGGTTGGATTCTTTCTTTATAATCATGTGAAGGCAGATATTTAGTCATTTCTGACAAAAGCTGAACAAGAAATTGATTAGACATCTTCTTTCAATTCTTCCACAAACTGTTTCTTATTAATAAAGTTAATTTACCATAGATGCGATGAGGTGGTTAGGCCATTAGAGCATGAGATATATGGCATAGCCTATCATTTAAGAAAGTTTCTCTCAATTACTTCATGCAGGGAGAGAAGAACAAAAATGTGAAGGGAGAAGCTATTGAAGCATTAGAATTCACAATTTTTCTTTTCCAGAAAAATGAACTGTTTCTATATCTTTGAAAATATTACAAAGAATATGTAGAAGGAACAGAGGCAAAGGGGGGAAATATGTGGGTAGAGCATGCTTATGTAATAAATGGGGAAGCAAAACAAAGGAGAGTGTCCTATCCTTTCATTTTTATGGCAGCATCTATGTGAACATGCATATAAATAGTAAAAAATGAGGAAGAACCCCAAAATGCAATGCCTCTTTTGTGTGTAGGAGATAGGATGATGGATAATTGCTTCTCCTCTGCACTAGCCGCATTTGGGATGATGTTGAGTGTTCAGCTGAAGCTTCCCTTTGTTGCCCCCATAGTTCTGTTTCTCCTACTCAGAGCCAACTCCTATCATGAAATTAGGAGTGTATCTTTTTAGTGATTCATTATCCTTGAACTATAAATTGTTAAAGACATAGTATTTTAAATGTTTGTGTATGTGACATCTCAATTTTTCTTCTGCCACTTTTTTCCACGAAGCAGTTTTCGCATACCATGTTGGTGTGTGTAAGTCTAGTTCATTCATGATAATTGCTGTGTTGTGTTTCCTCAAATGAACCCACAACAGTTTATCCCCTTACTGAGGGGCACTTAGATTGTTTCAAACATTCACCATTTCATGTAATACGACAGCAATCATCCTCCTAGGTTTCTAGGTGAATATAAGCAAGTTTCTCAAGGCTATTTACTTAGAAGTAGAATTGCTAAATAATAAGTAAGCAACTTTGATCTTACTAGGTACTAAAAAATTATCCACTGAAACGGTGTGCCAAGTCTTACAAAGCGGTGTAAAGATTTCCCGTTTCTCTATTTCCTTGACAAATGAGGTATTACTTTCCGAGTATAACCTTGCTAATCTGATAGGTGTAGACTAAATTTTCATTGTCTTGCTATCCATTTTCTTGTTTACTGTGAATTTAGGTATTCAAGTTTACTCTTGTGTAATATCTGTCATGTACTTTTGTCCAGTTTTTCATGGGTTTGTCTTTTTCCTTTCCTATAGGCTTCAACTGAGTTTATGTGGATATTAACCCTTTGTTACACTTCACCATTAAGTATGAAATTCACTGAAGGTTAATCTAGTTAAAGTCTAACTCCATGGAATGTTTTGTGTCTATTAAAATAGTTTGTTTTTCTTCTGCTGTCAAAAGCATGATTAATTATAGTGATACATCTTCTGATGTTGAACTGTCCTTGAAGATTTGGAATAAATTCCAATTCTTAAGGCGTTTTTGTTTTTGTATTTGCGGGGGGTGGGGGGTGGGGTGGCGTTTGTACCAGGCATCAAACTCAGGACCTCAAGCTTGGCAGGCAGGCCCTGTCCACTGAGCTACATCCCCGACCCACTTGGATTATTTTTAATACCAATTAATTCATGTTTCCTGGATTTTATTAAGTGGATTTGGGCTCAAGTGTCTTGAGAGTGAGCTACATTTTTCTTATATTGTTTAATCATTTTGTGGTTGCTTAACAAAATTATATTATTCTCTTTAAAGGAGTATGTTTTTCCTCTTTTTTTGTTCTCAGAAAATGTTTAAATAAAGCTTGCCTATGAAATGATTTGTTAGAGAGCAAAAGGAAAGGTGCTATGAGGGTGAAGGCTGGCAGAGAGAAGAGTGAGGGTGTGCGTGTTATTGATCCAAGCCCTTTGATGATTTATTGGTAAACTAGGATTTTTGTTTCTTCCTCCATCAATGTGGTAAATTTATATTTCTATACAGATTTGCTAGTTTTCTCTAAATTTTCAAATTTATTGGCAGAGAACTGATCATAACATTTTCTTAGATTTTTGAAACCCTAAAACTGACTCTTTTGTCTCCCTTCTTATATTTGCTGTGTGTGTGTTTGCACTCATGTTCACTTATTTTCTCCATCAGTCCTGCCAGTGTCCAATCTAACATTAATATACCTACTTTAGTTTTTTTAGGTTGTATTTGGTTTGGGTCTCTTTTTCCATTCATTTATGTTTTTAGCATCATAAGCTGGATTTTTAAGCCATCCATTCAGATATAGTTTATTTTACTTGAAGTAGGTTAGTTCTATGTGCATTTATTATAATTTTTTATCTATTTTGGACTTTTTTGCCATTAAAATTCATGCAGTTTCTGTACATGTATTTTTCTTCCTTTTCTACCCTTTGAAAACATTTAAGCTTTTCATTGAATATTCCACAGTTGAGAAGTCAGATATTCTATTTCCATTCTTTTTAGTGCTTACAGCTAAATGTTGACATCTATAATTAACAAAGCCTGAGAGTCAAAATCTCTGTCCTACTGCCAAATCCAAAATTCTGAGAATGATTTCCATAGCCTTCTCCCACTTCCTTCCATGTGATTATTTAATACTTTTATTCCATCTTATTTGCAAACTTCTCCAAATTATTAATTTTTACAGTCAACATTTATTTAGATTTACCAATAGCTTTATAAGTTTCTCTGTGCATCATTGTTCTTTCTATTTCATTACTCGTTCAGTTTCTTTTGCCCAAACTACATCATACTGGTCCATTTCAGCAAAGACGTGCAGGTAATAAATGCATAATAAATTGCATTCCAGACACATCTTTGCTTCTTCCTCACTCTAGGATGGTAATTCAGCTGGAACAGAATTCCAGATCAATAGCTTCCTTTACCCAGTGTGTTGAGATTTTATCTATAATCTCCCACAAGTACTTACTAATGAATAGTCAGTCCACTGCCAGTCTGAATTCTGTCCTTAATAGATAAAGTTTCTCCCACATAGCTTTCACATTTTATTTGAGTTGTATTAATTTATTGCAAACTATATGTGTAGATTTACTGTTTCTCACTATGGAAGCTGCCTCAATAGGGGACTTCTTGTCCTTTTCAATTTTCAAAAAGTTTTGGCTGTGATCATTTGAATCCTGACCCCTCATCATCCCTTCTTTTCTCTCAGCACCCTGGCATCGGGATGCTGGGCCTTCACGGTCCAGCCGCTAGTCTCTTCACTTCTCTTTCCATATTGCCTACCTTTTAATTTATCTGTGCTACAACTCTGGGTGATTTCCTCAGATTAAGTAAATTTACCACTTCTTTATTCTGCTGCATTTCAGCCTCTGCAGTGATTTCTTGAAAAGAACCACATTTGTGTTTTTCAAGACTTTTTTTCCTGTCCCTAAATCTGTAAGTTCTTTGACAGCCTCTTGTTTTTACCTAATAGTATGTATTACTCACTGTATTTCACCGAACACTTGAAACACACTTATTTTAAATTTCTTTCATGTTATTCTGTCATTCCTTTCCCCCATGAGTTGCACCCTCTGACCTTGCCATGATGCCTCGTCTTTTTGTGTGGTTTCAGGTCTTAACTCTAAGCTTGTTTGAAGAGGGGACTGTTTCCTTTAGAAGCCTAGGAACCCTGGATTGTAGAGGCATCTTTTTGGAATTATTTCAGATTTGCATTAACAAGGAAAGTTTGAATTTCAAGTGCCAGTGTGAGCTTTATGTCTCTGAGATACACAGATTGAATGAACTTAGACCCCACATTTACACTTGGTGCTGGGCTTTGAGATAGATTTCTCATGGCTGATGCCTGCAGTTCTGATGGCCACAGTCAGAGAACAGGCTTTCTTGTGCATTCCCTGGGAGTACAGACAGTATTTCCTGAACTTGCTGTACAGCTGGAGCAGCACTGTATGACTCTGGACTCCCCCTGATCTCTCAGATACAGCCTTGCTTTCAGGTGAGGCCCGGGCTCGGACTTACTTTCTGACTCTGACATGAAGTCCCTGTCTGCCCAGTCATTCCATCTTCTCCATAGTTGACCTCAGTTTCCCCTGGAGACCCTTAGCAATCCCCACTTGCATCTCTTTATTATGGGTTTCCTCATAATGTCTGGCACCTGAGCGTTTTACTGTATTGATTTCTATGTGAGCTATGTGATCGTCACACAATATTTCACACTGTTCTGTTTCACCTAGAATGCCCATGTGTTGGGCGGGGGGGGGGGGGCGGCGCCTTCCATATCTGCTTAGGGTGCTATATTGGCCAGGCATACATTACTTCTCTAAGGAGGAAAAAGAATACAAAGACCTCTAAAATGTGCTTAAAGAAATGTTTTACTTTAAGTAACCTTTTTTTCTCTCCATGATTCTCAGTGCTGAATTTGAAGAACCACATAATTATGAGGCAACAATTTCATATCTGAGACACTTGGGCAACTCCATTAACCTGTGCACTGCAGAAGAAATTGCTGACTGTAAGTCTGCCAGGCCAATTAATATTGTAACCCTGTGTGGAATAAAAATGTGTCAAAACTCATATTTTCCCTCTAGCTAACTGTAACTTTAAGAAAGTCACAGTCATTCTGTTCTACCATCTCATTTCTATTTTTTCCTATGTCTGGTATCTTAAAAATTTAAATAAGGTGGGCATCACTGCTATTCATAACTCCTGTTCTTGCCATTTCCACTATTTACTTTCTCTTCACCAATCGATTCAGCTGCTTTTCCTTTTGTAGGTATGTGGGAGGAAAAATCAAGATATGGTGATTCATTTTTCTCCCTTCTCCTCCTATAGAAACCCATCTCTCTTCTTCTGGTATCTTTCTCAAAGTCCCTGGTTCCTCAGTGTGTGGAGGGGGAGATGACAAACCATGAGAATTAGACTTCCGTGTCCAAACCGGATAGGAGAAGGGAGTTTAATGGCTCTGACCACTGGCTCAGAGTTAACCCTTCCGGCCTCTGGTACTGATGACAGCGCTCAGACCTTTTTATAAAAAAGGTAAAAAGATGAATGAGAGACTCCTAACATTTGTGCCAGTTTCAGGGTCTTTGTTCTCCCTGTAGAATCACCCAGTTCTCTGCAAAATCCATAAATATTAGAGCTGTAATAAACACAAGTATTTGTTGAGACTGGACTCTGGACTCTGGACTGTGGGTCCGAGTTAGGTTCTGTGTACTTGCCTGCTGGGAGAGAGGTTTTATCACCCTGCTGCTACAGGCAGGAACCTGAGGATCAGAGAGGTTGAGCTGCAGGAAGTCATACAAGTACAGATATTTCTCATTTAATGACCAAATCCCATTCCTGCAACTGGGTTGTTAAATGAATTTGGTGCTAAATGAGGAACTGTATGTAGTATACGCATTACAATATTCAGAGCAAAGAAATGGTCAAAGGGAACTCCAACTTGCTGACTGCTTTTATTTGCATAACTCGTACATGCAGTACTACAATGTATAACAACATAAAACTACAGTACAATCAGCAAAAATTATTGTACTGTACTATAGAAGAAGCCATCATAAAGCCTCACTGCCACTCATGTTCCTGCACTGTAAGTCGAAACACAGGTCATAAGTCTGAAGAGTCCTTAAGCAGGTGGGTGGTTAAACAAAGAATTCTGTAATATGTGGTACAGCACTAACATGTGCTGCTTTTCACCCAAGGAAGTGGTTCCCCTGGAAGGAAGGTTAAAGGGAGGGCATCTAGTCTGTCATACACAGAGGAAGCTCAGTGTTCTGGGAAAGGAAGTTCTCTTCCTAGGAGTACACACTTAGGAAGTTCATCAATTCAGAATGAGGGCTCACCTTGGCTGTAAGATTATAGATTAATTATTAATGCATTTAGGGGTTATTCAGAAATATCAGGTAGTTTATGCCTCTCTGATCTTTCTTTTCTCCTGACAATGTGAAGGGACAAATAAATGTATATGGTAAATTTTAAAAGAGGGTCTATTGAAATTTCTAGCCCCTAGCCCAAGAAATAAAAGGCTAGAAAATTTCCTCTGTGCTGGACTTGGTAAAGACCAGATTCTTATAAAATACAAGCTATAAGTAAAGTGATTCCTGCCCTTAACAGGGCAATGATGCTACACACACAAACACACACACTTTTGAACAGGGCTTTTTACACTTTAGCATTCACATAAATCTCCTGGTGATCTTGTCAAAATATGGACTGTGGTTCACTGGCTTTGGCATACGGCAGGGGAGTCTGAACTTCCAGCGAGGCCATGGTGATGCAGATGCTGTTGGTCTACAGAACTCACTGGATAGAAAGGCTTTGTGCTGCATTTGAGCCAGATTCCAACTACTGCCTTTCTTCAAGGCTAAAAGCTCCCGGGGCCAAGGCTGCTCAGTCACAGCCTGTACCTTCTCTCTCTGGGCTGCATGAGACTCCCTAACCCCACAGCCCTGCAAAGCACTCTTCAAGATCTCCCTAAGTTCTTCCTCATGCCAGACTGGGCTTCAGGGAAAGCTCTTTGCATGATTAGGGTGGTGAGGAGGAGGAGTTTTGCATACATGCAGGCTTCTCAGGGAATAAGGGGAAACTGAGGGTCAGATGTAGGAAGCTGGACCAGAGACCTGCATTATTCTCTCCAGGCCACAAATTCTAACAAGTGAGCCTTCTGGGGGTGCCATTTTAGATGACCAAAGAAGGAATTGCTAGGCCAGGCCACTCCTCCGTCTTTCCTTGAGGAATTCTTGTATTTTAAAGGACAGTGCTGAGGCAGGCCTGCGCATGCCCTACCGAGGTCACGAGTCGCGTCGAACACGCCAAATCAGCCCGCGCCCCAGCAACAATCCACTGGACACCCCACCCCGCCCCCCGCCCCACTCCTCTGTACAGCCACCTGGTTCCACACTACAAAGACGCAGAGGACACCAGACCGAGGTACTGAGTCCCGCTGCTCCCGGCACAGAGGTAGGGGCTTCTGAGCCACCGTCCTACTGCTCCTGGACCAGAGGAAGGGGCTTCCCGGTCACCATCCCTCCCGCTGCTCCCAGCCCAGAGGAAAGGGCTTTTGGGTCACCATCCTTACCGCTGCTCGCGTCCCCTGTCCCATCTCTCCCAGCTCAGAGGAGGTAATCCGTGCAAGCGCCAAGAGTGCCCCCCCCCGAGTTGAAACGAGAAAACATGTAAATAAGTCTCAAAACCAGACTTCCAGATCACCTACAGCAACCCCAAAGGGAAATGACATGGAACACTCTGATACTCAACCACCTGGACCCATTGAACTGGCAACAAAAGGGGATCTGGAAAAAATGAAATCAGAAATAATTTCTCAGATAACAGGAGAAATTGTACTCCTAGTGCAAGACATGATTAATAAATCTAGAGAGGAGCTGAGGAACATGATGGAATCCCAACATAGGAAACAAATGGAATCCATAAAACAGATGCAAATAGATTTCCAGGACATGAAAAACTCCATTGAAAGTCTACACAGCAGAATGAGCCAATGTGAGGACAGAATTTCACATATAGAAGATAAGATTGCAATTAATGACCAGGAAAAGAAAAATTGCTTCAAAATTATAAGAGAACATGAGAAATCAATCCAGCAGCTGCTAGACGATGCAAAGAAGAATAACATAAGACTGACAGGAGTCAATGAAGAAACAGGAGAGAATGCAGATGACATAAAAAACTCTTCACAGAAGTGATGCCAGAAAACTTCCCAAGGAGGGGAAAAGAACTTGACATACAGATAAGTGAGGCATATGGGACTCCAAATAGCCTTGATCAAAAAAAATCTGCACATAGGCATATAATAGTTAGGATTCCAGAAATCCAACAGAAGAACAAAGTTCTACAAGCAGTTAGAGAAAAGAAACAAATCACATACAAAGGAAAGCCCATCAGAACCACAGCAGACTTCTCAACACAAACCATCAAGGCAAGAAGAGCTTGGAGTGACATATTCCAAGCCCTAAAAGAAACAGCCTCCAACCCAGATTGATGTACCCTGCAAAACTGTCTTTCAAAATGGATGGCAAAATAAGATACTTTCATGACAAAGAGCACCTTAGGAACTTCGTGAATACCAAACCAGCACTCCAAAAAATTTTACACAATATCCTAGGAACAGACATTGAGGATCACGACCCCAGGAAGGAAAGCAGAATGAACCCATCTGGCATGACAAGAAATTAAATGTAAAGGGGGAGAACCCAACAAAAAGAAAAAGTCATGGCAATGACAAGTCAATATGTTTCAGTTATACCCATCAACGTTAATGATCTCAATTCACCAATCAAAAGAAATAGACTGGCACAATGGGTCAAGAAGCAAAATCCAACAATATGCTGCATATAAGAAACACACTTAATTCAAAAGGAAACTCATAGACTGAAAGTTAAGGAGTGGCAAACAATATTCCATGCGACAGGAACCCCCAAAAAAGCAGGAGTAGCTATCGTCTTTGCAGATCAAGTAGATTTCAAATCAACACTGATTAAGGCAGACAAAGAAGGACACTACATCCTTGTAAAGGGAACAATCCAAGAGGAAGGGATGACAATCATAAATATCTATGCACCAAACACTAGTGCACCCAACTATATAAAACAAATACGGACATGAAAAGTCATATATGCACTAATACAATTGTAGTGGGGGACCGCAACACCCCACTGTCACAAATAGATAGATCAACTAGACTAAAAATAAGTAATGAAATACTAGAACTCAATTGAACTCTTGAACAAATGAACTTAACAGATGTTTACAGAGTCTTCCACCCCACAAAATCAGAATACACATTCTTCTCAGCTGCACATGGGTCATTCTCCAGAATAGACCACATACTCACAAATAGAACATGTTTAAGTAAGTGGAAAGGAATTGAAGTTATTGCCTCTATGTTATCAGACCATAGTGCAATGAAATTGGAGATCCATAGGAAAAGAAACTGGAAAAATTTCATAAACATGTGGAAATTGAACAACACACTTCTGAATAACCAATGGCTCACAGAGGAAATTAAAGAAGAAATCAGTTCCTTCAATTAAATGACAATGACAATACAACATATCAGAATCTATGGGACACAATGAAAGCAGTCTTATGAGGGAAATTCATAGCAGTGAATATGCATATTAGGAAAACAGAACGAGCCCAATTAAACAACCTGATGCTGCAACTCAAATTTCTAGAAAAAGAAGAACAGGACAACCTCAGAGCTCATACAAGGCAGGAAATTATAAAGATCAGAGCAGAAATCAATGCAATGGAGACTAAGAGAACAATACAAAAAAATCAATGAAGCCAAAAGTTGGTTCTTCAAAAGAATCAACAAAATTGACAAACCCTTAGCCAACCTTATCAGAAAAAGGAAAGAAAAGGCCCAAATCCATGCAATTAGGAATGGAAAGGGTGAAATTACAACAGACCCAGCAGAAATCCAGAGGATCATCAATACCTACTTCCAGAGCCTATACCCCAATAAGATGGACAACACAGAAGAAATGGTGGACAGAGTCCTAGATACATATGAATTACCAAAGTTGAACGAAGAAGACCTAAAAATTCTGAACAACCCAATATCAACCAATGAAATTGAAAATGTAATTAAAAACTTACCAACTAAGAAAAGCCCGGGCCCTGATGGCTTCACTGCTGAATTCTACAAGACATTTAGAGAGGAACTGCTGCCACTGCTGTTTAAACTCTTCAATGAAATTGAAAGGGAAGCAATACTCCCAAATTCATTCCTGGAAGCAAGCATCACCTTGATCCCCAAAGCAGAGAAAGACCCAACTGAAAAGGAGAACTATAGGCCAATCTCACTAATGAACATAGATGCAAAAATCCTTAATAAGATCCTGGCAAATAGAATGCAGAAGATCATCAAGAAGATCATACACCCTGATCAAGTGGGATTCATCCCAGGGATGCAGGGATGGTTCAAGATATGCAAATCAATCAGTGTAATACACTATACCAATAGAGCCAAGGACAAAAACCATATGATTATCTCCATAGACACAGAAAAAGCATTTGACAAAATCCAACATGCATTTATGATAAAAACCCTACAAAAAATTGGAATAGACGGTCTCTACCTCAAACTGATAGAAGCCATCTATGAAAAACCAACAGCCAATATCATACTAAATGGTCAAAAACTGAAATCCTTCACAGTAAAATCAGGAAGAAGACAAGGATGTCCACTATCACCACTCTTGTTCAATATAGTTCTGGAAACATCCACAGCAATTAGACAAGAGAAAGAAAAAGGAATAAAGATAGGAAATGAAGAAGTCAAATTGTCACTATTTCCAGATGACATGATACTCTACACAGAAGACCCCAAGAACTCCACCAAAAGTCTTCTAGACTTAATAACCAAATTCAGTCAAGTAGCTGGATACAAGGTCAACACACAAACATCAATAGCTTTCCTGTACACCAATGACAGACTCACTGAGAGAGAAATAGGGCAAATAATTCCTTTCACAATAGCATCCAAAAAACTGAAATACCTAGGAATCAACCTAATGAAAGAAATCAAAGACCTCTTCTCTGAAAACTATGGCACACTGAAAAAAGAGATTGAAGATGATATCAGAAAATGGACAGACATCCCCTGCTCCTGGGTAGGAAGGATTCATATAGTGAAAATGGCCATATTTCCAAAACTGGTATATAGATTCAATGCAATTCCAATTGAGATCCCAGCAGCATACTTCATGGACCTTGAGAAAACAATCCAAAAATTCATTTGGAACAAGAAGAGACTCAGAATAGCAAAAGCAATTCTAGGTAACAGAGACATGGCAGGGGGTATCACAATCCCCAACCTGCAACTATACTACAAAGCTACTGTGATGAAAACAGCATGGTACTGAAAAAGAAACAGACTTGAGGACCAGTAGAACAGATCAGAAGATGCAGAAACAATGCCAGACACACTCATCCATCTTATCTTTGATAAAGGACCCAAACACCCTCACTGGAGGAAAGATAGCCTCTTTAATAAATGGTGCTGGAAAAATTGGGCTTCAACTTGCCAAAGATTAAAACTAGACCTATATCTCTCACCTTGCACTAAACTAACATCAAAATGGATTAAAGATCTAAATATTAACATAGAAACTCTGAACCAGTTGGAACAGAGGTTAGGTAGAACTCTTGAAGATATTGGTGTAGGAAAAGATTTTATAAACAAAACCTCAGTTGCCCATGAACTAGCACAAACAATCAACAAGTGGGATCTCTTCTTATTAAAAGGCTTCTGAACAGCAAGAGCAACCACCAGCAATGTGAAGAGACAACCCACAATGTGGGAAAAAATCTTCACCTGCTCTTCCTCAGACAAAGGTCTACTATCTCAAATCTATAAAGAACTTAAAAAGATCAGACCTCCCAAATTTAAAGACCCAATCCGAAAATGGGCATCTGAAATGAGCAGACATTTCTCAGGCAAAGAAGTGGAAATAGCAAATAAATACATGAAAAAATGTTCAACATCACTCGTCATTCGAGAGATGCAAATGAAAACAACGCTGAGATTCCACCTCACCCCAGAAAGAATGGCTGCTATCATGAAATCAACCAATAACAAATGCTGGTAGGGCTGTGGGGAAAGAGGAACCCTGCTCCACTGCTGGTGGGAGTGTAGACTGGTGCAAGCACTGTGTAAATCATTATGGAGATACCTCCAAGGACTAGGACTGGAAGTCCCATTTGACCTCACTATTCCACTGCTGGGGATCTTCCCCAAAGAATTAAAAGAATCATACCACAGTGATATATGTGCCCCCATGTTCATAGCAGCACAGTTTGTAACAGCTATAACTTGGAAACAGACCAAATGCCCATCAACTGGAGACTGGATCAAGAAAATGTGGTTTTTTTATAAAATGGAGTACTACTCAGCCATAAAAAATGAGAAATTAGAGACATTTATAGCTAAGTGGATGCACATTGAGGTGATACTCTTAAGTGAAATAAATAGGACACACATGTGTAAATACCGAATAGTGTCTCTGGTGTGAGAAACTGAAAGTGTAAATAAGGACTAAATGTATAATAGGTCATGTGAAATAGGAAGAAAAGGGGCAAAGGGGAAGGAAGTGGGAGGGCTAGGGGAAACGATAGAAGGGAATGGGATTAATATGAGAAAATGGAAAAATAGGAACAAAATCTTTGTAAATAGGAATGGAGGAAGGGAGGGCTGGGCAAGGGTGAAAAACAAGAACCACGAGAGTTTATGTAAAGGTGCAAATTTCCAATGATGAATGTCATTATACTGTATACCTAAAATGTACCAATGATTAGAATGAATAATCAATAATGCAAAATAGGAAGAAAAGGTCCAAAGGGGTAGGGGTAGTGGGAGGGGCAGGGGAAAGGAAAGAAGGGAAAGGAAAAATGCTGAGAAATGAAAAAAATGGAAATGAGGTCTTTGTAAATAGGGAAGGGTAGAGGGCCTGAAGGGAGGGCTAGGAATAGGGAAAAAATAAGAACCAAGATGCATTATGTAAAGGTACAATTCCCAATGAGAAATGTAATTGTGCTGTATACCTAAAAGGTACCAATAATAGAATTTAACAAAAAAAATTAAAAAAAATAAAGACAGTGCTGCAGAAAAGGTGAGGGTTTGTGACTGGAAAGAAAAAGGTCCAAAAGTAAGGTAGTGATCCAATCAAGAGGCAACACAGCAGAATTCTGCTAATGGTGGGTGGTGAAGGTGGGAAGGGGTTCTCCTCCAGAAGGACGTCTCAGGTGGGGGATAGGAACTGACCTTTGAGGACTGAGAAACAGAGCAGCTGCAGCCTGTGGTCAGCAGGATTCTGGGATGTGTTCCCATCCCTTTCCCTGCCTTTCTCTAAAGAGCCATGCTGTAGCTCCCTCCAGGAAAATAAAGGACACAGGCTGTTTAACCCTCACTTATTCTACAGGAACAAAATCTTGAAGGGGCTTAATTGCCAGTAGACCTGTCTTATAAGAAACACTAATGGGAGTTCTTCAAGCTAAAAGAAAAGGGTACTAATTAGTACCATGAAAACAGCAAAGTGTGAAATTCACTGGTAAAAGTAAGCACAGCTAATTAGAATCCACTAATACTGTAACAATGGGGTATAAATCTTTAGTGTGTAGGTTATCTTTAGTATGTAGGTTAAAATGACATAGGAGAAAATACAACTCTCAACATGTTAGATGTCAGATGTGTCAAGTTTGTGTCCTCTGAAATTGAAGAATGAACTTTAAAGGATGTCTATAATAAAAAGGCAAAACTATTATGAAAAATAACAATAGCTATCATAATTTGATAAAAGGGTATGCAATATAAAAAGATGTAAACTGTGACAAAAATTCAAAATGTAGAAACGTTTTTATTTATTTATTTATTTTCTGATACTGAGGATCAAACTCGGGACCTTATGCTTGCGAGGCAGGAGGCAGAACCACTGAGCTAAATCCCCAGCCCAAAATGTAGAAATGTTAATGTAAGTTTTTTATCATCAGTCACATAAAATGATATGGAAATCCCTCAAAAAATGTAAAATAATTAACTATGTGCTCCAGTTACCCCACATATGGGTATAAAAAATTAAATCTGTGTGTGGATGAGATATTTGTGCTCCCGTGTTCATTGCAGCACTATTTGCAGTGTCTAAGATCTGGATCAACCTAAGTATCTCTAGACTGATGAACAGATAAAGTCAGTGTGGCATGGATTCATGATGAAATACTATTTAGCCCTAAAAAGGAGGAAATTCTATCATTCACAACAATGTGCATGAACCTGAAGGATACTGTTTTCAGTAAATGAAGCCAGGCATAAAAAGATAAGTACCACGTTGTTCTCATTTATGTGTGGGATCTAAAGTCAGTTTCCTGGAAACAGAAACTAAAATGGTGATTACCAACAGCTGAGGGATAGGCAGGCTGGGGAGAAGTTCAGTGGGAACAAAATTGCCATTAAGAGAAATGAGTTCAGAAGTCCTAATGTACAACATAGTGACTATAATAACATTACATTGTATGCTTTAAAAGTGTTAAGAGAGTGGATTTCAAGTGTTCACACTGTAAAATACAAGTATGGGATGTAATACATACATTACATAGCTTGATAAGCAATTCCACAAAATACACATATATCAAAATATCATCTTGTACACCATAAATATATACATTTTTACTTGTCAACTGAAAAGTTTTTTTCAAGAAAATAAGTCTCAAATTACCAATCTAAGATATTACATCTAGAACATAGAAAAAGAACAAAATACACCCAAAGCAGATAGCAGGAAAGATACAAACATACAGAAATAAGTGAAATTGAGAACAGAAGAGTAGAAAAAATTAATGAAACCCAAAGTTTGTTCTTAGAAAAGATTATTAAAATTAACAAACCTCTATCAAGAAGGCCAGAAAAGATTCAAATTAATAATATCAAGAATGACGGGCTGGAGATTTACCTTAGTGGTTCCACTGCCTGCCTTGCAAGCACAAGGTCCCAAGTTCGATCCCTGGTACCAAAAAAAAAAAAAAGCACAGTAACTCTGTAACTTTTAAGAAAAATTGAATGCATAATTTTAAAAGTCCCCCCAAATAATTTTTAAGTCCAATTTATCTCACTGGAAAATGCTACCAAACATTTAAAGAATTAACACCAAGAAGAATTATACACAATTTCTTCCAGAAAAATAAAAGAAGAGGAAATACTGCTTGATTCATTCTATAAAGTTAGTATTACCCTGCTCCTCAAGGCAGAAAAAAACACTACAAAGAAAACTTCTGACGAATATTCTTCCTCCAATAGTCATACAAATCCTTAACAGAGTATCAGCCAATAGAATTCATCAGGAAGTAAAAAGAATTATGCACCATTATAAAATGCAGCTTATGCAGGAGATGCAAATCTGGTTCAGTATTCAAAAGCAATCAGTGAAATCAACTGAATGGATAGACCAAAGAATCACACAATATATGCAGAAAAGGAATTGGACAAAATACTGCACCCATCCATAATACAAAAATTCTTGGAAAAATTAGAAGGGAGGTTAACTTCTGCACATTGATAAACACATTTACAAAAAGCCTATGCTAAACATGATGCTTATGGATAAATACTGATTACCCCTCCCCAAACTGGGAATTAGGTAAGAATGCCTTTTACCATTCCCATTCAATATAGTGCTGAGAGGTTAGCCAGCAAAATCAGCAAACAAGGAAATAAAAGACATACGGATCAAAACAAAGGAAATGAAACAAACTTTATTTGCAGTGACATGATTGTCCAAGTAGCAATTGCTAAGGAATTTGCAAACAAATCTAAAATCCCCCAAACTCTCCTAGAGCTAATGAGTTCACCAAGGTTACAGGATACAATTGTACTTTTATGTACTAGCAATGGACACTAAAATGAAAAATATCTTTTGGAGTCTCAAAAATAAATATTTAGACTGAAATCTAACAGCATGTATAAGACTTACATGCTGAAAACTATAAAATTCAGATTAAATCAAAATCGAAATGGGTAGAGAGAATTACCGTCTATATGGAGTAAAACACTGAATACAGTAAAATTAACAGTAAGAACATCAATTCTTCCCAAGTGATATACAGGTTCAAGGTAATCCCAGCAAGATGTTTTGTAGTTATGGACGAGATTATTCTAAAGTGAATATGGAAAAGCAAAGGAACCAAAATAGTTAAAAACAATTTTGCAAAAGAAAGAATGAGAAGTATCAGTCTCCCCAGTTTCAACACTTACATCTACAGTAATCCGACTGTATGTGGTAGTGGTGGAGACACGGAGAACAGTAGGACAGGACTGAGAACCCAGAAATAGACCCGTCCAAATAAGCCAAACTGATTTTTTCTTTACAAAGACACAAATCAATAGAGGAAAGATAGCCTTTTAACTATGATTTTCGAGAAATAAGATAATGAAAGCTTAGAAAAATAAAGTTTGACCTAATTCTCATGGCTTATACAAAAGTTAGTATTTCTGCCCAAGTGACCAGGGAAAACAAATGAAAGTATAATTTGTTTGATATTTAAAAAGCACAGAAAGGTAAATAAATTGGGGGGGGGTATCCTTTTTAAAAATTAGAAAAATCCATACTAGGAATGAATATGGGACAAATTATATCATAAATATCTTTGAAAGTATTAACAGCTACACAAAGCTTTCAAAGCAAAGAGTAGCAGAATAAAATGTTTTAATTAAAAGTCAATGAAAAGGTAGGGGCTATAGCTCAGTGGTAGAGATTTTACTATCCCCAGTTTCACAAGTAAAAGGAGAAGAAGAGAGAGAGAAAAAAGAGAAAATCAGTAAAGGTAAAGTGTACAGTTACCCAACAAGAAGTATATATTAATCACCCATGCAGAATTTTAGGTTTGTATGCTGATAATCATGTATTAACAGCCCCTAAGAAAAATCTAGGATTTCACTAATGTTATCAATTTATTGTATGTTTACAATAAAAACTTAGAAATGCAATGAGTTGCTTTGTCAGTTTTCTGAGCAAAACTTTGAGGACACTATCAGCAAAACAGAAAAAAAAAAATAGTCCTGCTTGTTAAGTACACAAATTCAGTAACAGTAGGGAGAAATCTTTAACAGTAAACTTTAAAGAAAAAAAAAGATCCAAGTAAGCAGTTTTATGGGAAAACAATATCTGATGCTTTTCTAAGTATATTTCTAACATCATACCCTTTAATTTCCCCCATTAACTCTGAAAAGCAGGTACTAAGTGGCCCAGTTTCACAGATGAGCAAACTGAGGCTCAAAGGAACCAAGTAATTCATCTGAAATCCCCAGGAAGGAAGTAGCAGAGCTGAGATTTGAACCCAAATTCTTGCCACCCTTTCATTTGTTAATAATTAAGGTAGCGATCATGTCACTAAATAAAACCCACAGAACTATTAGAAAAATCAGGAGCTACTGGGCCGAGGTCGGTGGGCTCCTCTTTTCAAGCTGTGGTTGGGGAAATGAAACACTTTAGGGTGTGATGTGAGTTCATTTTGTGAAGTCGGATTTTGACTTTTGTCAACCCTTTATCCTTTCAAGTTTGTCTTCTAAGTTTTATCACTAAATGTCAGTCCTTTAAGTATGGAATATGTTATCTATTACTAAACCAGGGAAACTTCAAATGGTTTTGTCTGCTTTCACTGACTATAAATTCCATGCTGGAAATCCCCGTGGAGGTTTAAACCATGACCAGTGACCCCAGGATTTCCCAAACCACACACAGAGCTCCCCTAGACTGGTGCTTTGAAGGTGAGGACGCTGAACTATGCATCTTGTATCAATACCGTGCTGTGCTGTGAGGAATGGATGGAAACTGTCTTGAAATAATGTTTTTGTTTATTTCAGCAACTTATGATGTTGGAATTGAAGAACTCCAAAAGGTATTGTGTCTTTTTCCCATACCAAGGTTGTCACTAAAACAAGTGTACAGCTTTGATGAAGAGTACTTTTTTTGTGAGAAAGGAATAGTCTAGTTTTGGTTTTCCCCCCATTCATCAGGGTTTTCCAGACTCCCAGGCTATGATTCCGGATCCTGAGTCCTATAATGTCAGATTCAGAAAATGTATAATAAAATAGTAGATAATCTGACTACTCCTGTCACCTTACCTGTGGCAGCCAGTGCCAACCAACCTTTAATAATTCTCCCTTCCACAGGGCAAAGTCCCATGGCATAATCCACATTTGTGGATCTTGTGCTTATAGGAAAATGACCAGACCCTTGAAGGGATATTTTCTGGGCTACTGCTGAGTGCAGGCCCAGGTGTTACCTGGGAGGCAGTGTAGCATTTCGCTTAGGGCCCAAGTGGAATCACTGCTGGCCTTGATCACAGTGCCTGACTGCATGATCTCAGATCCTCATTTCCTCACTTAGAAAAGAGAAAGCATCCAGGGCCCTTGTAAGGTTAAAGGAAAGGTAAATATAAGGTGGACACAGGTAAATGTTCTGCTAGTCAGAGCCTGGGACAGAGCATCTCGCCTCTCTGTACAGTGGAGTATTCTGCATGGGGAAAAGAAACATCAGTCTTGTTACTCTATCTGCAGCAGCAGATGCTTAATAAATAAAGGGGCCAGTACTGACTTCACAGAATTGCTGACAGAACTACATCAAAGTGTAAGCACTTAGTACAGTACCTGGTTCACAATAGGCACTTAACTAGTGTTTTCACGGGGTCAGTTAAGTCTCTACTCTGCTCGCTGGGTACATTTAGTCTAGATCCTTTATCTCTGCTTCAGTTTTCTTCTGCTTGCTGCTAAGGATCGTTCACTTGTACATACACTTTGTAGCAGGAAAAAAAGTTTACTGTTTTTATTAACGGGAGTAGAAACAATCTGCTAAAATGCTTCACTTACCTGGCAAATCAACAAACAATACACTGGTCTGCTCGAGTGAATCCTCCAGATGACTGGACCTTACTTATCCCTTTCAAATAAAAAAGGCATATGAGTATTTTTGATTTTTAAATCTTTTAACCGCCAATCATTTTTTATATTCATCTCTGCATTTTGCAGCAGGGTAAGTGGGATCTGATTTTATCCTTTCTGGATGACTTGGAGTATTCTTGAGTATCTCACTAAGTAGACAGCTCTTAACAGATGCTCTTGGGCCCTTACAGACAGCTAGTTGCCTTCACACCACTCACAACTCTGGCTTCTGTGATTTTCTTTCTGACAGTGATCACATCTAGCTACTGTGTCCATCTTTGTGTGCAGCGATGCTTATCATCTGGTCAAGCAAGCACCTGCCTTGCTGTGTGCGGGGCACTTGTATCCACAGGGAGCACATAATCCTCACAGGCAGCCTGGGAGCTGGTATTGCTGCTTCCATGTTGTAGGGGAGAACACGGGGACTCAGAGACATGAAGTATCCTGAAGGGAACTTGGCAGACAGGTCCATCAGACTTGTCTCTCTACCAGGGCTGCCTCTCACTTGCTAGAATCATGTGTCAAATAAGAGCTAGTGGTCTCTGAATGAAGGCCTGCAGTGCTCTCCTCCAGGGCCAGTGAGTAGATGAGCTCTAATTCCTAGATTTTACAGCATTATTTTTGATGTTTATTTTGTGTTTTCTTCAGTGTTTGGCTAGATTCCAAATAAACAGTGGCATTAGATATGTGACCACCAGACAGGTCGGGGTCTCTGCTGTGTCCACTGGGGTGTAGTTTCAGTGGAACCAAATCTAGACAGTGTGAGAGCTCAGTTTGAGTCACAGGGCACATATTCAGGAAGGAAGAAATCCCACCAATTTGCCTGCTGAAACATTGCTAGGACACCACAACTGCATATTTCCGCATATGACTTAGAAGTTCTTTATTCTACACATGCAAAGAGCATGCAGAGAAAGGTGTGCAGAGAGCAGTTTGTTTCTAAGTGCAGGCATGCATCTCCTCAAGCACAGGGTGTAACTTCAGGAATGCTTGTTTCTTTTATCATTGGTCTCCAGCCCCATGACAATGGTGACAGTTCTCAGAACTTTCTGCCTCGGTTTTGTGCCCAGACCTCACCCCTTGCCTGCTGGTCTAGTCTCCTGATGATCTGTAACTGAACAGAGCCTGATCTGGGGAGATTATGACAATGACACTTTTCCTCTTTACTTTCAGCCTTGGAAGAGTTTTCTCCATCAAGAACTTCGGTGAGTTTTATCTTCAAGAAGGAAAGTGTTAGTCTGGCCAGGACCCTCTCACGGCTGGGGCGGTCTTCCCCTGTGCATCAGTCATGCTCCCAGTGCCAGTTCCCAGCTGGTCCAGTTTCCTCTGCACCCTGCAGCCGTGTGATGCAGACTGCATGCTCGGCGATCCCGTTCCGCCTTCCTCTCTGACCCCAACCTGGCCCTGCTGTGCTCACTTAGCAAAGGCTGGCTGGCAAGGCAAAGGGGAGCAAAGAAAGCTCCTAAAAAGACAGTTCTAATAGAACACAGAAGGACAAGGTGTTAGAGGAGAAGGGACCCCGTGTATGACAGCTTGGGACGATCAGGGAGGGATTCTCAGAGGTAGGATACTCTAGACAAGAAGTGTCTTATTTGTCAGCAATTTCCGATTGAGAAGGTAGATCCAAAAATAATTATCTAATAAAAAAGGAGAGTTGCTCAAAGAGGTCAGTGGGTTTGGGTGACTGTGAGAGTTTAGACTCAAGTATAAGTGGAAAGAAGGAGAAAAGAGAGATGGGGTTGGAAAGAAAGATAGTGACTTAGAAGGGTTTAAGCAGGAATTGACACTCTGGCATGGATTGGAGCAGGTAAGCTTTCTTTGTGGCTAATCTGATCCTGATCTCTTATCTTAAAAAAGGAAAAGGAAAAGATCCATATCTATTAAAGGTCATTCTTCTCATTCATTTCACTTAGGACTGAGTAGGGCAGTATTTGGTGCTGGGGAGGCCACGGCTTCAGGCATGCTAAGCACAGGCTCGACCACTGAGCTATGCCTTAGTTGCCGAGCAGTGCACTATTATCTAAACACGCGAATTTTTACTTTTTCCTTGGCATCTCCATACATTGTAGCCCTAAACGTGAAGATGAAGATAAACACATGAAGGAAAAAGACCCATGTGGATTGGAACATCAAAATTCAGAACAGGATCCACATTCAAAGCATCCTTTCAAGGTACCTGGGTTCCAGGGTTCCTGGGCACATGGTATGGTTCAGATGTGTGACAGGGTCTGGGCAGGGGGTGACATTTGCAAGACTAAGACAAGCAGCTCTCCAGGGAGACAGAGTCAGAGGATGCAGTAGGTGTTGGGTGCATTATCAAGGGCACGAATGTGCAAAATCGCTGAGCTATAGCTGCAAGCTTTCCACTTATTTCCCAGCAAGGGGCCTTGGAAGCAGAGTTGGAGCTAGAGCAGGTTAAGCAAAGCACCTACCTAGAGTGCAAGGAACAAAGACAGTCACTCTTAGGGACCATCTATCTTAGTCCATTTTCTGTCCTGCCTGGGCATGTTAAAAAGGATAGAAGTTCCTCTGGCTGGGAAGTCCAAGAGGAAGTACAAGTATGGTACCGGCATCTAGTGAGGACCTTCTGGCTGCTGTGTAGCATGGCAGAGGGTATCCCATGGAGAGACAGCAAGCAAGCCAGAGGGCCTGGTACAGCAGTCACTCCCTGGTTCCCACTGAGGTGAGATAGACGCCCCCCCCAGAGGCCCCACCTCCAAATACCATTAACATACACGTCTGGGGACTAAGTTGGGGGACACATCCAAACCCTGCACTTGCCCACCTTGGAGTCAGGAGAGCCTTAAACTTTGCGTTCTAAGGTCCTACTTAGAAGAGTCTGTTCCTGAGTGTGATCATCTTAGCAGGAAACTGAGAATGCGTGACCCTCACTCAACTGCCATCTCCACTCACATCCCAGTTCTACCTTGTTCCCAATGATACAGAAATAATGTGTGTGTAAGCACTTTGTAAGACATAACACACCCTAAAGGTGAGATGTACTGTTCCATTATCCATGTGAGATATGTAGATGTGTGTGCGACAGCGTCTCCAACTGACACTTTCCCCTTCAGTGTAGCGGTAGGAAGCTTAACTGGAAACTGCCAGAGTTACTGTCAGTGCTGAAGCATTGGAGATGCTGTCTCGAAATGGTTTCTCTTTTAGTATAAGATGGTCCCAATGCTACCTGCAGGGCTGGGGTAAATTGAACAGCATAGTGGTGGTTTAGGCCAGAACTAGTGTTTAGGCCCAGGGACCAGGGTGGACGAGGTTAGGTGTAGAGAGACTATCACAGAGCAGTGTAATTCAGAGGGTAGAAAAGTCAGTGATTAAGAAAAACGGGATCCAGAGCCAGGGAGCAGCACTGGGTATCAAGGTGGGGGTGGGGGGAATGTGATGCCACGTATGAGTATTGATAGTGGAGTCCAGGAGGGGGCAGATCCAGAGCATATGAGAAGGAAGTAAAGAAACCTAAGGATATAGACCATAAAAAAGCAGGGGTAGGCTCTTTTTCATTGCTGGCTAAATGGAAGAGCCAGGTATGGGGTCAGGCTACCACTAAAAAGTTTTTCCTTTATGGAGTGGGTTGAAGTTTAGAAATTCCTAAGAGTTATTCTTTTGTTAGAAGTATGTTAGGTGGATGGAGTGGAAAGTGTAGCCGGCTAGTGGTCTGTGGGTTAAAACACACAATCCGGTGTGATTCAAGCTATCTCTGCAGAAGATTCCCAAGGGCAGCCCTAAGGCAATAGTGCCCTGCTTCTCTAAGGGCTCACACTGAAGGAAGCTGGTCACTGTGTAAAACACTGTCTTCATCACTTCATTGTCACTTTTCCCCCATTTAAAAAATTTCAGTTTTGGCTCTGTGATTTAAAAGAATGGCCTTCCTCTTATTCTCCACCCAGTTTGCCCACGATCCCACCAAAAACTCAGGATAATTCATGCTTTATATTGGTTAATTCCATTAGCTTTTTCCAAATACTTTCAAATATGACATCATGGTCTACCCTCACGCCTCCTTTCGTATGGTGAGTAAGACAGTAATGTCTCTCTCATTTTCATTTGGCAATTAGAACACACTTAGGTGGCAAAACATGGTCTCATTTTTCTCTCTCCACTATCTCTTCCAGCCAATCTAGCTAGGTCTTTCTGAGATAGAAATCTAATCAGGTTTTTCCCTGCTTGGCTTCCATAACTAAGGAATAAAGACCAGACTCTCTGCCTGGCACGTAAGACCCTTTGTAACTCAGCCCTATGTTTTGTCTTTTAGCCTTCTCTCCCCTCTTTCTCCTGTCTTCTCCCTGATTTCTTTCACTGCTTCCCTCAGCAGCAGCCTCCACACTACCTGGTGAGGCCACTAATGCTTTTCCAAGTACCCCATGCATGCGCTCATGCTGATTCATCTGCAGGTCTTCCTTTGTCCCCTCCATCAATCTCTGACCTACATTTTTCACAGCACACTTTAGTAAATCCTGCTTTTTGAAGTCTTCCCCAGCTCCATCTCGCAGTCAAGAGATTCACCCTCCCTGTCCTGTTTCCATGTGTGCTTGGCAAACACTGGAGGGAGGAAGTACAGAGAGAAGGAAGAAGGAACAGAAGAGTGGTGGATGGAAAGACAGTGTCAAGCAAACAAGAAAAAGAGAAGGCATGCCCAGCTTCCTTGAGCAGTCAGGAGCACAGGGTTTTGAGGTCAAGTCCCTCCTCTGTGGATCACTAACCGTGAGACCTGAGACTGGCCATTTAATCTGTCTAAACTTTATCAAGAGGACTGATGATCTAATGATATCTCCCTGGTGATGGGTGGTGTTGTGATGGTTAAGTGAGATTGGTTATATAAAGAGCTAGCCTTATAGCCCCTGCTGTGTTGTATCCTTTGGGCCTAACTCAATCCCGGGCACTGACTGGCCATTCAGAGGCAAATGAAGGACACAGCATGTGCCCTTGTAAAACCGGGAGCCTAGTAAGACAACTTTAAATAATGAACAATAAATAATAAGTGACTGTTGTCCTTAAGGAGTGAATGAATGAATAAAGAACAGCACACATAAATAAGGAACAGATTGGATAGTTACCCTCCCTGTTACATATGTAGGTAGACGTTTATGAGGTGACACCAGAAGACATCCAGATGACTACCAGCCACGGAGATAGATGGAGCACGGTGGCTAGACAGCAGGAAACCATGACTGATGAAATAGAAGCAAAGGCCTGTCCTGAGGATATGGACCTGGTCAGGCCCTCCCAAGGCCAGGGTAAGTGTGTTTGTTCCTGGTCTTTTTCACCATTGCCAAGGTTTTATTTTCCAAATATTTACTGAACATCTATTATGTTCCAAGTAACTAGCCCTAGTGAGGTATCTTCAGTAGTAGAAAGAGCACTGAATGAGGAACGGAAGACTTGAATTCAAATCTACACTCTAATACTTCATAGTTATGTAGCAAGTGACTTTATATGCCTGCAGCTCAATTCTTCATTTATAAAAGTGATCATAACATGGGCCTCACAGGGTTTGTCTAAGGCCCAGCTCTGATGGTTGTCATATGATGGGTACTCAGCAACTGTTTATTCTTTTCTGTTTACAACTAGCCTGTTATCTTTGCAGGATCATTCCATCAACATTCTGGTAATGTACTAGCATTTGGTGACTTTGCTTAGTTGTATTTTACCTTCTTCAAGATTCTGGACTGCAAAGAGCAGTAATTAAATCATACTCAGTTGAAGCAAGTAGTTAAAGGAGATCTACCTAGTAGAACGTGTAGGCATGGCAGGATCCAGGGACATGAATAAAATCCCAAGGATTCAGGTTCACTTCTCTCCCTGGCTTTGCTCTTTTCTTGTGGGCTCCATTTTCAGGCCGATTCTACCCTTGGAGAAAGAAGAAGGATCCAGCAGTGCTGAGCTTACAAGTCATGCTCTTGTAAACCCCAGCGGGAACTAGAAAGTTCTGTCTTCCCAACAGCTATAATAAAACTGAAGATCAGAGTCTTATTGGCTTGGACTGGGGCATGTGCCACCCCTGAAGCAATTATAAAGTATAAGGGACACAGTGCTCTGATTGACCTGGCCTGTATCATCTCCTGCTGGAGCCAGGGGTAGAATCAGCTCGATCATAGTGACATAGCATTAGATTGAGGATTCCCCAAGGAAAACAAGGCAGCTCCTATTAGGAAAAAAAGCGCATGCTGGGTAGATGAAGAAAACAGATGTCCATTCCAGCCCGATAAGCCTTGGCAAGCCACTGACATTTCATAATGTGTTACAGTCAGAATGTATTACCGTCAGAATGGGAAGAATAAATTTCAGTGATCATGAGATGAACTCAAAGCCTCTGAAAATCTGCCTCCAGCATAATTGGCCTCATCTGTTGCACACACCTGTCCTCCTGCATACTTGGCTCTAGTCTCCATTTGCTGGCCATGCCGTATGTTTATGGGCCCTACCATTTTGCTCCATCTCTTTCCACTATCTGGAACGCCTCTGACCATTCCCTGCCTGCTGGTCTCCTGGTCATCCTGCAATTCCATCCCAACATCACTTCCTCTGAGGCCTGCCTTATCTTCAGTCCATGTTCCTGTTTCCCACTCTGCAGGGACCATAATTCTCCTCCTGTTTCCATGACACTTACCCAGCAACAGAATGACCATATCTCCACAATAAGGAAGCAGAGTGAAACATTTCTGAGCCCCAGGGCCACTACTCTAATCCTGTAACCTTAGGAAATTTACTTAATTTCATGTGCAAGCGGAGGTAATACTTATTTCCTAGGGCAGCTTGTCAGCACACATAAAGCATCTGGTTCATAGGGTAAATACCCATTAGTTCTCTTCATTTATTTTCCTTTTTGAAAAATTATATCATGTCTTATGTCTTAGTTTCACAATGCCTGACACCCTCAAGTTAATGGAGGAGAAGTTTATTTGGCTCACCTTTTGTAGAGGTTTCAGTCCATAGTAAGATCCAAGGCAAGGTGGCTTGGCAGAGGAGAAACAGTCCATGGTGTGGCAGGCAGGAAGCAGAGAAAGACCAAGGGAGGAGGAGGGATATTATACCCTCCATGCCATGCCCACAGTGACCCACCTCTTCCCACCAAGCTTCACCTCCCAACATCACACCCAGCCACAACATCATAGCCAGTGGACTAATCCAGTATCACACACCCATGATCCAGTCACCTCCCAAAAGCCCCACCTATAACCACATGAGGCTTTGGGGAACATCTAGATATCAGCCATAACATCTGACATTACAATTCATGATTGGTCTGTTGTCTCCCGATATAATGCGCACACCTCAACATCAGAAACCATTTGCTGTCTTTTTCTATGTATCTAACCTTGATGCAGTGTTAGCGTAATGGAGCTACTGAACAAAATTTTGTTGGGTAAAGGAATGAAAGAATAGATCAAACTTCAGTTTCTGACAGCATGGTAGATTGGACAATGTGAATGATTCTCTTGATTAAAACAAGTGAGGAATAAATTATTTAAGTGTTTATAAAAGTATTACAAAATTGATATAAAAATAAAGCATCCCTGGACCAGGGAACCTGGGAGATAAATGCTGAAGCTAGTGTTTCTCCTGACTATTTTATGGAGCACCATATCCCTAGGCTCCTTCTTACCTCCAGGATGTGAAGAGGATAGGAAGGAGCTACCAAAGCTGGTTCCTGATAAGCTGGGGCCTGGGTTAGTTTGTGTTTCATTACTGTAAACAAGAGCCTGGGATAATCAACTTGTAAGGAAAAGAGGTGGTATTCTGGCTTATAGTTTCAGAGGTTTCAGTCCATGGTCAATGGGCCTCATTGCCTTTGGCCTGTGTTGAGGTAGCAATCATAATGGAGAAAATGTACTCATCCTATGGTAGCTGAGAAGGAAGGAGAGAGAAGAAGAGAAGCTGGGGTCCCACTTTCCCCTTCAAGGACACAGCTCCAGTAACCAGAAGGCCCTACCTCTTAAAAATTTCACCACTCCCAGTGGAACCAAGGGTTGGAGACACATATCCAAGCTACCACAGAACCCAAGTAGTCACACCTGTACTTGAAGAATGAACACTACCTTCACTGATCAGAGAGATTTTTTTTCCCCTGATACTGGAAAAATTGTGAAAATCTGCTCCCGTGAGCTGATCCTGATGCACAGCTGAAGTTTAAACCCACACTATCTGTACGATCCTAAAGTAAGGCGATTTAATCTACAATGGAATCGGCTTGATAGAGCTGTCAAACAGCTGGCAGAAGCAAACATAGATTTACCTTGATATAACCTATTTCTACCTAAATCTCAAATTATTCCTGCACAATATTCTTTGGAAAATTAAGTTTATAGTGAAAAAATACCCAAGTAAACAATTCATAGTGAAAACTAGCAGAGCATAGACAGAAGAACCAACTATAAGATATTGCAAATATTTGAATTATCAGACATAAAACATAAGACATAAAAATATGAACAGAGAACATGAAAAAATTTGAAAAAGTTTAAGTTGATATAAAAATACAATGAATACTAAATTATCCATAAGATTAGACATATATGAAGAAGAAACTAGTGAACTAAAAGATCAATCTAGAGAAGTTGTCCAGAATTCACTCCACAGAGGAAATGATAATAATGACAGGATAAGAATCACAGAGGCTGTAGTGAAGAGTCTTAACATTAAGTCAGAGTCTTGTAAAAGTACACTAGAAAAAAATGGGAAAGAGGAGATAGTACATAAGAAGAATATTCCAGAATTATTCAGAGATACACAAATCCAAGAATCCTAAAGTTCCAGGCAGTGTAAATAGAAGAAATCCACACCTAACTCTAAAAGAAACTGCAAACATTGGTGAATACAGGAGTATCTCACAAAACCTTAAAAGCAGAGAAACAAAACACAGCAATCATCTACAAAATACCAAGTAGGCTCAGTTCTTGGTGAGAGTGTTTAACCGGAACACAATTCTGCTGAAAGATACTGTCGTCTCCCCAGGTAATATCTTTCAAGAGTGAAGGAAAAACCAGGAGTGCTGTCGCACACCTGTATCCCAGTGTTCCGGGAGGCTAAGGCCAGAGAATTGCAAATCTGAACCCAATTGGGCCCCTTAGTAACTTAGCAAGACTCTGTCTCAAAATTTAAAAAAATAATAAAAAGGGCTGAGGGTGTAGCTCAAGTCCTAAGGTCCTGGCTTCAATCCTAGTACTACCAAAAAAGAAAAGAAAAAATGCAATGTAATTCAGACAAATAAAACAAGTATATATTTTTTTCTTTTTTATTATTTTACTTTATTAGTACATAATATTTACTTTCCTTGTGTGGAGTTGGTGCACGCACAGAACACATCTCAATTCCTTTTTTCATCCTTTACCCCTCCCCTCTCTCCCCTCCCTCCATCTCTGGATCCACTTCTCTGCTGAGAATGATCTACCTCCCTACTTCCTATTATCGATTATTTTGCTCTTTATTTTTGCTCTTGGTTTCTCATATCAGAGAAACAATGTGATATTTAAGCTTGTGTGTCTGATTTAATTTAAGATTATGGTTTCAAGATGCATTCATTTTCCTCCTCCAAATGATTCCACTTTATTCTTCTTCATGGTAGTGTGGTACTCCACTGTGAGTAAATACCTCATTTTCTTTACCCTTTCATCTGTTGATGGACATATAAGCTGCTTTCAAGATTTAGCTATTATGAATTTTGCTGCTTACAGCAAACATGTATATGAGTGTGCATGGATCACTGTAATATGATGTCTTTAACTCTTTCAGGAAGATACCTAGAAGGGGAATAGGTGAGTCAAATAGCATTACTAGTATTCATTTTTTATGGAAAAAAAATGTGGGTTTTTTGGTACCAAGGATTGAACTCAGGACCTTGTGCTTTCGAAGCAGGCAGCGGCACCACTGAGCTAAATCCCCAGATCTCTAATATTCATTTTTTGAGGAATCTCCATACTGATTTCCATAGTGGTTGTACTAGTGGTTGTATATTCCCAACAGCAATATGGAAATGTTCCTTTTCTCCCTCGGCCTCTCCAACATTTGCCATTATTTCATTTGATGATAGCCATTCTTTCTGGATAAGATAGAATTTCAGTGTTTTAATTTGCATTTCTGTAATGACCAGGAATGTTCAGTGTTTCTTCATATTTATTGGTCATTTTTACTTCTGTGAAGTGTATTCATTTTGCATAATGATCACATTCATCATGGGAATTTGTACCTGTACATAACATATCTTCTTTTGTTCCCCATTCTCCTCCACTATGGTCAACCCTTCTTCTCCTCCACATTTACAAAGCATTGTTTCCATTTGGGGGCAGGGAGGGGTTTTGGTACCAGGGATCAAACTCAGGTCCGTGAGCTTATGCAGCAGGCGGCGAAACCACTGAGCTCAATCCCTGTCCCAGTTCCCATTTTTATCTTCCATTCTCTTTTTAAAATCCCTTTTCCTTTCCTTCTCTTCCCCCTCCCTCTTATTCCCCTTTCCAGTTGAACAAGTTCTTCTTAGTTCCTAATATCTATCCTCCATTTTGCTCCTTATTTACCTTGTGAATTCCTCACACGAGAGAAACAATGATATTTAAGCTTGTGTATCTGATTTATTTCACTTAAGATTATCATCTCAAAGTGCATTCATTTACTTAAAAATGTCTCAAGTTTATCCTTCTTTATGGCAGAGTAGTACTCCAGTGTATAGAAATACATTTCCTTTACCCATTCATCTATTGATGGGCTGTTTCCAAAATGTAGTGATTATAAACTGTGCAGCTATAAACATGGGTGTGCATGCATGCAGTGTTCATCTCTTCAGTTCAGCCAGAAACTGGCTTTGGCTCTATCTTTACACACACTTCTCTTCTGGCCAGATGGTTTGTCAAACCTATCTGCTGTGCTTTGTTCTCCCAATTCTCGTAACTCTGGCTAAAAGCAGCCAGCAATAATGATACCACTGCTGAAACACTGTGCTGCCTTGAGATTTCCACTGTCAGATCAGTCTGTCACCTGTACACTCAGCTGCCCACAGTTTTAGGACGTGAACAAAACGCAGACAAATGTGTTGCTCAAACACGATGTACAGGGTCCCTAGTCTGATTCCCATCAGAGTCCTGACTCCCCGCTGAAACTCCATGTGCCCCGTCTTCACTGTTGACTTCCCTATCCGCATGCTGGGCTTCTAGCTCCCACCAGAATTGCCCATCAGGATCTGCTTACAGCACCGTCGGGCTTCTCTAGCCCTCATCTTCCAACTCTTCCAAACTCCTCCCACAAGTCAGTTCCAGACCACGAGTCCAGGTACAGTCACAGCAACAACGCCACTTCTCCAGTACAGTTTTCTGACTGTTGGAAGGACAAAATGCTGACACACACAACTTAAAGAACGGTATATTTTAGCTCACGGATTCAGGGGTTTCGGTCCATGGTTAGCTGGCTCTGAGGCAGAAATCCTGTGGTGGAAGGGCATGGCAGAGGAATGCTGCTCAACTCATCTCATCCGGGAGGCAGAGAGCAAGAGAAAAGCATCGAAGAGAAAAGGGGTCAGGGGCTGGATATAGTCCCCAAGGTCATATCCCCATGGCCCACCTAGAGACACAGAAATGAGCTGTGATCTCCTAGGAGTCTCTCAAGTCCATCAAGTTAACAATTCACATTAACCATTACATTGACTAAAATGTATTGAAGAAAAGTCCAAAGCATGTACTTGATAAAGGCAGAAGGAAAATAATCCCAGATAGCAAGTTTTGTTTTTGTTTTTATTTTTGTGGTTTTTTGTACCGGGGATCGAACTCGGGTCCTTGCGCTTGCGAGGTAGGCAGCGGCACCACTGAGCTAAATCCCCAGCCCCCCCAGATAGCAAGTTTTGAGTGTAAGAATAAAGCTTAACAAAAGTATTAATAAAATAATAATAATGTCCCATTGAGGGGAGATTAAAATATTGAACAGAAATAGCACAAATGTTGAGAAAGTGATCAAAGTCAAAACATTTTAAGATTTTTAATTGTGAAGAAGGTAACAATATTAGTTTGCTCTATCCTGAAGAGAGTTAGAAGAGCTAGGAATATTTATTAAATGAGTCAACTGAAAGAGTGAGAAGGCAAGTCACAAAATAGGAGAAATACTTCCATAAGTTACAGATTTGACCAAAGACTCATGTAGGGAATATATAACTCTTCTATAAATATCCTTAAATTCAGAAAATATGAGATAGAAATCAGTACTAAAAAAGAAATATAATGAAATTGGGAAAATATTTGAATAGATACTTCACCAAAGAGCATACTGAAAGGCAAATACAATATGAAACTCAACCTTATTAACTCTCAAATGCAAATGAAACCTATCTGCCAATCAAAATAGATCCGTTAAAAAACAGAAAAACTGTCAAGTGATAGTGAAGATATCACCAACGGGAACTCTGACGGTCTTCAGGGATTGGAAATTGGGACAAGCATTTTGAAAAACTGGCAGTATTAAAATCAAGCATGCGCACATACAGTCCTAAACCTAGGCATTGTATGCTGTGTATATACCCAATAGAAAAGCTTACTTTAAGTCACACACAAGATGTTCATGGAAGAATATTTTGTAATAGCCCCAAACTGCAAACTGTCCAAATGTCATCAAAAGTAGAATGTTCACACAGTGTAAAGACACTGTGCTATGTTCGAGTAATAGAAGACAGAGCCCTGGGAATGGATAAATTACAACTAAATGCGACACCATGGATGAATCTTACAAACGTAATATCAAATGAAAGTGGGTAACACCACAGATTACATTCTGAATATCTGCATTAATAAAAGTTTAAAAGATGAATTACCTCTGGTATTTAAAGTCTGGAGGGTGGTTGCCCTGCAGGAGGGAATAATTGCTTACAGAGAGCACAAGGGGGCGCTCTGGACCACTGGCGAGGCTGACTTTGGAAACAAAACCCCCAGAAAGGTAAAAAGAGGGAGGAAAGTGGGGCAAGAGGAGTGGTGGGGGGAATGATTAACGAAAGTTATGCTCTACACAAATCTACCAAAATGAAATCCATTAATCTGTCTGACCAGTATGCACTAATGTTTAAAAATGTGGGGAAAAAGGGAAAACATGGAATGAAATAAAAAGATATGATAAGTATACTCAAATTCAAAAGTACCAGTAAACACTCTACCTGTAAGACACCAAACTCAGTTAGAAAGGACGTGAATTCAAATCGTTCAATAGTCAAAAAGTACTTGAGTTTCTTTGATGTGCCCAGCATTGTTCTAGCAGCAAATGAAAGACAAAAATTCCTGCCCCCTGTGGGGTTACATGCTGATCAAAAGAGACATAAATATACAAATAATAAAATATTATGGTGTGGAATAGTAGTAAATGTTGTGAAAAAAATAAAGCAAGAGAATTAAGGAGGCATGTGGAATTGGTGAAGGTGCAACCTTCAAGTGTTCATGAATGACCTTGAAGACCTAAAGTAGATGAGAAATACAGATATAAATGTATTCTTGGGAATTAATAGACTAGTAGATAAAGAAAATGTAGCATCTATACTTAATGCAATACTACTCAGCTATAAAGGAAGATACTTTTGAGACGTGTACAAAAATAGATACCTCTGGAAAATATAATGTTAGGTGAAATCAATCAGTCACACAAACTTGAATACCATATGGTATCTGTCATTTGAGTAAGCCAAAGTATAAACAAAGAGAACAATAAAGGAAGGATAGAAGGACATGGGATAGATCTCTTGCAAATGGGAAGAGGTCCAGGAGACCCAGGGAGAGAAGAGACAGATGAAGTAGAAATAAGTAGAATAAAGATATGCCATGTATCGGAACCTAATAACCTCAGTGAATGTAGACACTGTATGTCATAAACATGAGCTAAGAGTAATAATATCAACATGAACAAAAATGGGGGAAGAGGATTATCCTGGGAAAGAGGAAGAGAAGGGCAAGTGCTGTGAGCCAGGAGAGTGCTGCGTGTGTTGGCAAAGCAGTGAGGGGCCCAGGGGACTAAGCAGCAGGACTGCAGAAGGGATCCTGACAGGATGGGGCCAGAGAGACAGCAGGGAGCCTTGAGGATCACTGCAAGAACTATGGCATTTACTCTGAACGAGATCTTTGAAACCACTGAAAGCTTTGAGTGGAAGAAAGATGGGGTCTACTTGCTGTTTAAAGGGTCATCTAGCTGCTATCTTGAAAAGAGAATGCAGGATAAACCAGGAAGACCAGTTAGGTGTTGCAGCGACTGAGGTGAGAGCTGATGGTAGTTTGAAGGAAGGTACTATGATTTTCTGTTTGTTTGTTTGTTTTTGTTTGGTTTTTTCTGAGACAAGGTCTTGCTGTGTAGTTTAGGCTGGACTTGAGTACACTATGTAGCCCAGGCTGGCCTCAAACTTGCAGCAATCTTCCTGCTTCAGCCTCCCAAGTGGTGGGATTACAGTCTTGTGCCACCATGCCCAGCTGATGGACTTGTTGAGAAGTGTTTGGATTCAGGTATAATTTGAAAGTAGAGGTGACAGATGGCTATTGATTGGAGGTGAGATGTGAGAGAGAAAAGAACCAGGGATGTTTTCAAGGTGTGGAGCCTGAGCAACAAAATGGATAGAATTGACTTTTTTTTCTGAGAAGGGGTAGACTTTATAGAAAACTTAAAGAGAAATCATGAGTTTGGTTTGGAATGTCATCTGCTTAGACAACCAAATCGAAAGCGTATGAAGGTTGATGGTGTATCTGGAATTCATGAGAGATGCCCAAGTTGAAGATATAAACTTGAGAGCTGTTTTTAAAAGAATGTCATGAACTTTTGCATTTTCCAAAAGTTCAAATGCCAAAAAGAAGAATTAAGAAGAAAAAACTATCTTAACTATGTGTTTAGGATCTATTTTGTGCTGGAGAAATATTCTGGTAACTCCTTGAGAAGTAGCCTCTGGTCTTGGGAGCTGGCCTTCTTTGAGATGGTTTGGGGCTTGCAAACTAAATTCCTTCTTGCCAGATGGTAAAATTGTATTGTTCTGATCATTTAATTAATATATAAACTCACTTTGCCTACTGCTTATTTTTAAGGTACATTATCTCTCATTTCTGGTTACTAAAGTTTCCAAATCACCCATGCTCTAAATATTAATCTTGCTGATAAGTGGCAGTTTTACGGTTACAAATATATAGCTCTCAGAAATAACCCAGCACCTGTATTTAGCAGACCGGCTACTTGTGGAAACACATCCAAATACATGCTTTAGCCTGCCACACTATCTTCTGGCTAATTCTATTAACAAATAATATATATTGACATGTTCAACCAACTTCTCTGAGAAATTGTGCCACAGAAAAAGATGCCACAAGACTGGAGTAAGTCATTTAGACTGAGAGAAAAGCTCTGAGGGTAAATCCTGGAGAGGACTTCAACATTTGAGGGCAGATTGAAGAAAGAGCCATCAAAGCCATAGTAATGATTGGTTTACTAGAGATTGGGATTCATCATAAATATGCATTTGATTCTTGCCACGGTCACATAAGAGTAAGTGCTATTGTTATCCTTAACTTCAGAGAGAATCATAACTGAAGACTGGCAAGATGGAGAGTATTGTCAGAGGAGCATGCATCCCAAGGTTCCATTCCAGGTTTAGTGCATTCAGTCTGCCCCTCCTTGCTCTTGTGATGTGTGTGCACACACTCATGTCAGTAGCTAACAAGATAAGATGTTCTCAGAGGGTTCTCTTGCTTCCTTACAGGTGTGGAGAGTTTGGAGCTGACGACACACACCCAGGACCTGGTGGCCTTTAAGTCATGTTCTGGGTTGCAGGCCACATACGACGATGTGGATTGCCCCGTGACAGATATGTACGTACATTTCAGCCTTTCAGAGATGAACGTGATGAGACTTTAAAGGTACCACAGATTGACTGTCTTGTTTCTTTGCTCCCACAGATCCAAGTCGGATTTCTCCAGCTCATTTACCTCAGACAGTGGTAAGTCTAGGAAGACGTTTCTGAAAAGCCCCTAGGAGCTGCAGAGTGCTTCTATGGCCAATTAGTAATCAAGCACCCTTTGTTTATCAATTTTTTTAATAATACCAATTAGGTGAGGTGATGGTGAGCTAAGAGAAGTGGTCCCAGGATATGTGCTATCCGATGCAGTTAGAACAGGGCAGGTGAAGATTCTGTTAAAGTGCGTTCTTGTGGTAAAAAGCAGTGAAACTGTGAGACTGCTTCCTTCTTCATATCTCTACACTGCGAGTCTGATTAGAGGAATGTTTCTACTTAAAACGCCTTCAAGGCTTCCAATCTGTCTAGGATGAACATAGCCCGGAGGCCTTACGTGGCTGGCCCATGAGGCCTCATCTCAGACTAGTCAGTCTTCCCCTTGGCGTTCATCCTGCCCACCTTCTGTCCGCTTCCATAATTGCCATGCTCCCCCGAGGGTGTTGGCGTTGCCACTGTCTTTGGAGAATGCTTTCCTCTCTGGGCCCTCTTGCCTACGTGACTCATCTTTTTGGATCTCAGCTGTCAGCCCACCTTGGTATACAATCTTACCATACCTAATAGGCCTCTCTTACCTAGTGCTTTCCACAGTTGTAAGTTTACATTTATGTGACCCTTTGATTAATAACTGTCTTCCTTCCTAGATTATTAGCGTCTTTATGTTCACTGTTTCTCCCACCCCTAGCATAATGCCAGGTGCATGTGAAAATCTTTTAAATATATATCCAGAGAATGAAAGAATGAATGAACAAATTAAAAATGAGGACGTATTTATCAAATGATACAAAATGTCTTTTAGACAGAAGGAATAATATCCAGAGATCTGCTATACAGTAATCATGACAATCGCATTACATTTAATAACAAGATATTGTATACTTGGAAACTGCTGGGAGTAGATTGTTAAAGGTTCTTGCCACAAAAATAGAAGCATATGAGGTAATAGGTATATTAGCTTGATTGTCATTCTGCGATATATACAATTATCAAAACATCACGGTATATACATGAACATGTACAATTTTTATTTGTCAAAAGAAAAAATAGTGAAGAATAATGAAATGTTATTCCAGTTGATTTTCTCCTTAGAATCACAGAATTTTAGATGGAGAACCAATCTTAGAGAACATTAAATCCAACTTCCTCATATAAAAAGGATATTGAAGCACAGAGAAATAGACTCTTTATGTTCATTATGTGTTTTACTTAAAAGTGAAGTTTTGGGGCCAGGGATTTAGCTCAGTGGTTTCGCCACCTGCTGCACAAGCTCAAGCACCTGAATTCAATCCCTGGTACCAAAAAAACAAACAAAATGAAGTTTTAAACCTTAAAATTTAGACCTTTAATTCAATGTTCTTTCCATTAGAGTCCATTACTAGGACAGAATCAACATATATCTGTAACTATTAAGCATATGTGTTGGGCTAGAATAAGGTCGTGCTACGAAAGGAGAAATTATTCGAGGTGTTTCACGTTTTCCATTGTTTTCCCAGCATTCAGCTCAATGTCTCTTGCTTAGAAAACTCTGATTGCTATATATTAAACATGGAAAGGAGAGAGGGTGAAAGGTTTGGTGAAAGCAGAGCACACTTAGAATCAAGTACTAGCAAGTCTTACTTTTCATTTCTATGTATGTATAGATGTTTAAGTATTTTAAAGTAAGTACTAGCAAGTCTTACTTTTCATTTCTATGTTTCTATGTATAGAGGTTTAAGGATTTTAGCCATATGTCTATAAAACCATGTGTAAGTGTCCATAAAAACTATGTAACTAAAAAAAGACCAAAGTACCTAGCATCTGGTAGGTATCCAAACATTTTTGTCAATTATTAATCTGAATGAATAAAATAGGTTTCTCTTTAGTTCCAGAAGAAAGTAGTGAAGAAATGTATGAGGATGTCTACAAAACAAAGAGCAATTCCTCCCCAATAGAGTGAGTTTTTCTTCCTTAGCTTTGTTGGCTAATGAAGTTTCCTGTTTGTAGAAGACAAGGGTTTAAGAAATAACCCCTAACACACCACTGTGCTTTTGGGAGGGTTGATAGAGAAAGTGGTGATAAGCAATTCTAATCTAATTGAGTCTAATTGCTACATTGTGACTAAAAGGATAAATTTTACATTACATTGCTCTCTCTTTTGAAAAAAATGTCAATTTCCCAGAATAGAGACATTTGATATTGTGTTAGGAGATAAGAAGTAACATTAAAAAAAAAAAAACTTGCTTCAATTTGTGGTTGCTTTCCATGAACAAATCAGTGATTATAACTTATCTTTGTCTTTACAAGTTAATACAGCAAACTCTGGGATTCAGGTTTGGTTAATCTGGTAATGTGATCTAATAATCTAGTAACGTCAACAATCTTTGTTGAAGGGGACATTATTCATTAAGTTTAATTACAGAACACACTTTGGAAAGGAAGTATAGCAATGATCAAAACTGAGACGTTTAAGGGTTGAAGAGAAAAGGAATCTTGAGCTAGATGTACTGGGTGGGATGATGAGTATATCACTCTCTTCTCTCCTCCCTACCACCCCAATATCCGGAAAGGATATTTAGGAGAATTTTAATCATCAACTGGGCAGTCAAGGTGCCACCATTGTCCTAGTATTTGGGAATTTAAAAATCAGTGACTTGAAATTCAGGAGCCAGTGATTCCTACCATGTATTACTAACAGATTGTAATCTGTGCTTTCCTAAATTATCTTCCCTGAAAGAAAGAATTTATTCCATAAATTCTGCAAAAGCTGAGACTAGTTAGAGTAGATGAACTATGTAATGTAGTGTAATGTAATTTCTCCCTTCATGATTGATTAGTGTGTGCTCTGAAATCTAAATAAAAGCATGGTAGTTGATAAGGCATTGTCTTGCTCTTCCTTGAGTGGGGTATGTTTTGAAAATGAGAATGAAGCCTCAGGTCCTTTTTGATACCACAGGCTTCCATCTCAAATGCCATGTATTTTATCCTCGGATTCCTTTTAGTTTAGATGGAAAAGAAGCACTCAAGAGACTGCAGCAATTTTTCAAAAAAGAAAAGGACAGATTTAAAATGAAGGCAACCAAGTCAAAAGAAAATTTAAGGTAAAAGTCTCTCTTTATCTCTCTGTCCAGGAGGGCAGTAATATGGCCAGGCTGACAGACACACAAAGTCCCGCTTTGCCTGAACCAACATGGGCAAGGCGCAGTGTCTACAGAGGGTCTTCATCAATTCACCAGTGGGTTATTCTCTCTCACAATATGTATACACATCGAATGTATGTAATTGGCCTTCTGGAAGGTTAACAGACAGAAATAGGATTCTGTGGAAGGAGAAGGTTGAGGCTAGGGGACATCCTGATTTGCTGTTAGGAAATGGGGTACAGGCAGTCAGTGGGGATAAACAAAGCACATTTTGAATAGGTTTGGTGGTGGTAGTGGTGAAAGTTGGATGTGATCATAACAAGGCTAAAGGAGGTGTGCTTAACATCCTTGCATAGAAGCATCTGGACTAGGACACCTAACTATCACTATGTTATGTGAAATGTAGGAGCTAATTTTTCCGAACGAGGCTTTGTCCTTGACCTTGTCATGTCTTTTGTCAATCCACAGGGCATTTTCAGTTTCACTGCCTGATTTACGTAAGTGACATTTACTTCTTGGTGACTAAAGGTACTTGGACATTAGTCTATTGAGGGGCAGGGAAAAAGAAATGGTAATCCCGTGTTTCCATATTTGAAAAAAAGGCCCATCAAAATCAAAAAGGATCTCTCACACAAGAGTACTTTTATTGTGAGGAAGATAAGAAAGCTTTTTCAAATCCTACCACTTACCACATGCAGGAAGAGCTGCTTTCCTCTTAAAATCCCAGGGAAATAGATGCTGTCATATCTTTTCAGAAAGGCTCTAGGACCCACATCCATACTTAAGTGATCTGGGATTTGTATCCAACCTTCTTGACTATGAAACTCACACATTTTGCATTATACCACATACTTCTTCATGGATTGGATAGCCAGGTCACTTTACTAAGACATACGAAATTGAATTCTGATCATGTTGCAGCCTGCACAGTAACTGAACCAAGAACAGGTCTTTGAAATATTGTTTGCTTTGCCATTAAAACAACAGTGCACAAATTAGCCAGTGTCTGACAGTATATTCTCAGTACATGTGCGAACGCTGAATTTGTCCATAAAAGAGGAACAAGTGTTGTTATTCATTGGTTTTTATGGGCTCTAGTCATGTAGCTACTTTGATTTCATTCTGATTTAGCAATTCAAATGTATATTATATTTCACAAATAGGACTTTTTAGAAGTAAATGACAAGGATTATATATACCTGGTAAAATTGAAACTCTTAACATACCCTTGGTCTGCATTAAAAAAAGCAAACAACTAACTGAAACAGGAATGTCCTCTTACTCTAAGGGATGCACCCCTATTCTATTTCATAGAGAAACTTGGGTTTGAGCAACCCTAATCCCAAATCCTAAAATTCAAAATGCTCTAAGATCCAAAACTTTTTGAGTCCTGACCTGATGTCACAAGTGTAAGATTCCACATCTGACCAAATGTGATAGGTTGTAGTTAAAACACAGGCACAGTGCAAATATTGTATAAAATTACCTTTAGGCTCTCGGTGTGAGGTGTGTATGAAACACAAATTTCTACTTTAGATTTGTGCCCCATTCCCAAGATAGCTCATTATATATATGCAAATATTCTAAAACCCAAAAAGATCTGAATTCTGAAACCTCTATTCCTGAGCATTTCAAATAAGGGATATCAGTGTGTACCTCCATCCAAATTTAAAGGTATGGAAGAAAATATTGATGCCATGAATAATCATGAATTGAATCTGAACTGTGAATACTTATGCCAAAAGGTCTCAAATTCATTCAAATGGTGAATCACTTGAAAAACCACAAAGTTCTATGTGAAGTGTCAAGGCAGGTGAATATTATAAACTGAAAATCTCTAAAAATGATTATGTACTAAAGCAGATTGAATCTAATCCAAGATGATTATAAAGGGTTTTCTAATGGTTTAAAATAAAAGATCTCATGGAATTGAACATTATTATCCTAATGAATTTCTTTCCTACTGGGAATTAAGAAAAGCCTTTTCATATTCGAGCAGTATAAATCTTTTTTCCAGTTACAGAAAGATGGGAACTTGTCTAAAAATGATTCTTTCAGCAACTCATATTTTCTGAACTCTCAATGAAATCAAATTGATATAAACACGCATATGTGCTTAACATACTAGGGCATCAATTTTTTTAATCTATCAGTTGAATTGCTTCCCCCAAAAAACCTTTTTGTTCCAGCCTCTCTGTGTAGTATGATTTTGATAAAACAGCCATGATGATTCATCTGAATAATTAAGTAATGTATAATTTGAAAAGCCAGCCATAGTATAAAACATACCTAATAATGGATTGTTTTGATCCCATCTTGATCCTAGAACTTAGGTCTCAGGAAGTTATCATCTATGATGATGTCACCACAAGTGAGAGAAAATCTAAGTAAGTTAATTTACCATACTGTCCTTGCTGCTATTTGACCCATTTCCTGATGCTCTGTTAAATATGGTCGGAGAGGGTTCTCTCCAGACCCTTGAAGACTGAATGAAAAGAGGATACTTCATCCAGCACAAACGGACTTGATGAATAACACCAATGATCAACAGCGGTAGTGATCCGAAGGGCAAGGGAGCTTTGGAACATGTTGTTGTTTATCTTTGAACCTAGAGACTTGAAACTCATTTCAGCACATTTCTTTAATAATCTCCTTTGCGGGAGGAGGCAACATGCAAGAAAGTGAGGACTATTTGACAGAAGCTCTGTTTTCAGGAACGAAATAACTATAAACTCTTAAGAGAAAAAAGAGAAACCATCCTTAGACTCATTGTCCCATTTCTACCTACTCTGTCCTTTTCCTCTCAACTAAAGGGCTAAAAGTAAAGGTCACCCCAGCTTATCTTCAATTCATCTTTCTTTGCTCACTGAAATTAGATTTCTGTTCCCATTATGTTAGTAAACTTGTTTTTGGTAGTCACTGATAACTCCTCTGTTAAATCCAGTGGCTACTTTTGAATATCTTACTTGGCTTCTTTATAACATCTTAAAATTTTGATTCTGTCATCCTCTGAAGGAAAAATATTTTCCCTAGGTTTCCATGTTATCACTTCTTATCCATCTTCTTGCTTGCTTTTCCTAAGTGTGTGTGTAAAGTCTAATTCTACCACTCATATCTTAAATACTATGTGTTCCTGAGATTTCCTCTAACCATTCATTCTCTTCTGGTCCATTATATGTGCTTCCTGAATTCTCTCATCTATACCCAGGGCTCAATTATAATCATTAAGGCAATGATATAAAAATCTACATTTTGAGGTCAGAGCTTCACTAAGCCTACAGGATAACTATCTGAAGCTTGAGATGTCCATCTTAATGGAGGATGTCAATCCTTCCCATTCAAATCTCAACCCTTCTCATCTCTCTGTTAGTGTTTCAGTCAACACAGTTGCCCAAGTCAAAACTCTAGGCATTGGCCTCCTCTTCTGCCGAGCACACCCCACTGCTCCCCACAGTAACACTCAAGCCATTCCCACTGCTCCTTCCCCACTGCACAGCCACCGTTTAGGCCTTTGTTGTTTCTCAGCTGAATTACTGAAGCGACTTCCCAAATGACCATTTTACCTCCATTTCCATTCACTTTCCTGAGCAATTATGAGCATGCCAAAAACCCCGTGACCCACCAGCCTAAAACTCTGTAGTGGCTATCTATCACTCTAAGGATGAAGTCCACAATGCTTAGGAAGACATGAGATTCATTTAGGATCCAGCCGCTGGCAACTTCTTAACCTATACTACCGGCCCAGAATTGCTTTTGCTAGTCTAGGTCTCTTCTGGTTCCATAAAAATTTTAGAATTGTTTTCTCTTCTGTGAGGAATGCTATTGGTATTTTGATCGAGATTACATTAAATGTATATAACAGTTTTGGAAGTATGGCTGTTTTTACTATATTGGTTTTTGCCTATCCAGGAACAGGGGTTATCTTTCCATTTTCTGATATCCTTTACAATCTCCTTATTCTGAGTTGTATAGTTTTCATGCAGAGGTCTTTCACTTCCTTGGTTAGGTTAATTCTTAAGTATTTCACGTTTCTTATGCTATTGTGAAAGGTGTTGTTTCCCTAACTTCTCTCTTGCTGAGTTTGTTATTGATGTACAGGAATGCCATTGATTTTTGAGTATTGACTTTGTATCCCACCACACCACTGAATTTGGTTATAATTCTAGGAATCTTTTGGTGGAGTTTTGGGGATCTTCTGTGTGGAAGGTCATTAGCAAATAATGATGATTTAACTTCTTTTTTTCCTATCCATATTCCTTTTGTTTCTTTCAGTTGTCCAATTGCTCTGGCTAATGTTTCAAGAGCTGTATTGAACAGGAATGGTGATAGTAAACATCCTTGTCTTGATGTTGATTTTAGAAGGATAGCTTTCAGTTTTTCTCCAGTTAGTATGATGTTGCCCATTGGTTTGTCATAGATGGCTTACATAAGATTAAGATAAAAACTTTCTATTCCAATTTTCTTCAGGGTTTTTTTTTTTTTATCTTGAATGGATGTTGGATTTGTCAAATGCTTTTTCAGCATCTATTGAAATGATCATGTGGTTTTGGTTCTTGCTTCTGTTAACACGGTGTATTACATTTATTCATTTGTGTATCTTGAATCATCCCTACATCCCTGGAATGAATCCTACTTGTTCATGGTATATAATCTTCTTGATGATTTGCTATATTCTGTTTGCCAATACATTACTGACAATTTTTGCATCTATGTTCATTAAGGAGATTGGCTTGTAGTTCTCTTTTTTGGTTGGGTCCTTTTCTGGTTTTGATATCAGGGTAATGCTTGCTTCCAGGAATGACTTTGGGAGTAATGATTCTCTTTCGATTTCATTAAATAGTTTGAGGAGTATTGACATTAGATCGTCTCTAAAATTCTTGTAGAATTTGGCAGTGAATCCACTGGGACCTGGAACTTTCATAGTTGGTAGTTTTTATTATTTTTTAATTTCATAGACTGATATTGCATTATTCAGGACTTTTGTATCTTTTTGATTCAGCTTTGGTAGTTCATAGGTATCTACAAATCTGTCCATTCTTCTGAATTTTCCATTTTATTAGAGTACAGTTTCTCAAAGTAATTACCAATGATCTTCTCGATTTCTACAGACTCCATTGTGATTTATCCCTTTCCATTTCTAATTGGATGGATTTGGGTCTTTCCTTATTTTGATAAAGTTGGCTAAGGATTTGTCTATTTTATTTAATCTTTCAAAGAGTCAATTCTTGATTGATCCTGTGTATTACTTTTGATATCAATTGTATTAATTTCTGTTCTGATCTTTACAATTTCTTTCCTCATACTAGCTTTGGGTTTGGATTGTTCTTGTTTTTCTAGAACACTGAAGGGCATCATTAGGTTATTTATTTGAACTTGTTCTGTTTTTCTGATATGGAAATTCACTGCTGTAAACTTCCTTTTAGGACTTCTTTGTATCTCCTAGGTTCCCATATATTGTACTGACATTATCATTTGATTGAATGAACTGCCAACTTCTTTAATTTCATCTGTGAACCATTGATTATTCAAGAGGGTATTACTTAATTTCCACGTTTTTGCATAATTTTGTGGTGTCTTTTGCTGTTGATTTCTAGTTTCACTGTGCTATTGTCTGATAACATGCAAATTTCTATTCCTTTGCATTTATTTTAGTGTGTTCTATGGGCTGGTGTGTGATGTATTTTGCAGAAAGTACCATGTGCTGCTGAGTAGTGTATTCTGAGTAGTGCATTCTGTTGTTGGATGGAACACTCTGTAGTTACCCATTAAGTCCATTTTTTTCAAAGGTTTGATTCAACTCTGAAATTTCTTTTTTTGATTTTTTGTCTAATTGATCTTCCCATTTGTGACAGTGAAGTACTGAAGTCCCTCATTAAAACTGCATTAGTGCTTATCTGATTTTTCATGTCCATTAGTGTTTGTTTTGTGAAGTTGGGTGTGCTATTTGATGCATATATAGTTACAATTGTTATATCTTCCTGTTGAATTGTTCCCTTAATGAGGATGTAATGACCTTTGTTTTCTGCTCAGTCTTGGCTTGAAATCCACTTTGTCTGAAATTAGGATAGCTATTCTTGCTTTTTCCTGGGTTTCTGTTGCATGGAATATTGTTTTCCATCCTTTGACTTTCAGTCTGTAAGTTTCTTTTTAGGTTAAATGTTTCTGTTTGCAGCATATTGTTGGATCTTGTTTTTTTGATCCATTCTGCTAATGTGTGTCTTTTGATTGGTGAATGGAGACCATTTACATAGATGGTTATAACGGATAAGTATTGACATCCTTGTCGTTACATTATTTTCCTGGCTTTGGTTCCCTTTCTCTCCCTGCTGGTTAATTGTTCACTTTTCCTGGTGGGTTCATTCTATTGGGCTTTTTGGCATGGTTGTTTTCATTGTCTCATTCTAGGATATTCTTGAGAATTTTTTGGAATACTGGTTCAGTGGTCATGAATTTCTTCAGGTGCTTTTTATCATGGAAGTATCTTATTTCTCCATCAATTTTGAAAGATACATCAATCTGGACTGGACGTTGGTTTAGGGTTTGAAACACTTCACTACAGGCTTTCTTGGACTTTAGGGTTTGTGTTGAGATGTGTGCTGTAATTCTGATGGGTTTCCTTTATAGGTGATGTGTTTCTTTTCTCTAAAAGCTTTCAAGATTCTATTCTTGTGTTCGATTTTTGGAACCTTGACTGTGATATGTCTTTGTGCGGTTCTATGTCATTTTATAGATTCCAATTCTTTTCTATGCTGGGCATTCATGGCTTGGATCTCTTTCTTTAGTTCTTCTAGGTTTTTTATATCTTCTCTAGACTCACTGATCATTTATTAGGATCATTATTTCCTCAATTATCACTGCTTGAAATCTGCCTGTTTTGCCTTTGAATTTTGCCTCTGCATCTGTTTTGTTAACTCCACTGCTGCCATTTCAGATCAGCTGTGTGGCTTTTCTTTTCCCTTAGTGTTTCCTGGATTTGCTTTGGGGAAATTAGGAGCTTTTGGAGGCATTTTGCTTCCTTGCTTTCTCATTTTCTATTTTTGTGTGTGTGTGCTGATTGCAGATTGCATATGGTGGGTAGCTTTACTGCTAATATGGAGACCTTTTTAAGCAATGTCTACTTTTCAGAGATGTCCTCTGGGTGTAGCTAGTTATCAACCTTTGGCTCTCTCCCAGGACTCAACCACCTCTGTTTATTGAAAAGGAGAGTTTGTAGCCTATTTGGCCCAGTATCCAGTTCTTTGGGACTAGACTGCAATATTTTTATGACCCCCAGGCAATCTAGATATTTGACATACAGAGAAAACCAATTGATAGCAACACCTATATCACCTTGGCTAAAGTAGTAATATCATCCACAACAATAGCATAAAATACAAACTGGATAATGACAAACCCTAAGAACTAACACTGTACCACATTTCACCATAAAAGTGAGATCTATAGTTAAAGTACAAACTCTTAAGACAAACCAGATACTGATATACAGTAAATGCTCAATAGAGCAATTTTACCTCCATTGACAATAGAACGGTGTTAAACTGTAGCAAGACATAATTAACTATCTACTGATTCAAAAGGGTTAATGATTATACTAGCAAGGACAGAGGTATGGGAATGGGAGCATGAAAAATACAGAATTTGACAAATTAAGAAATAGATGGTAAGGTGGTAAAATTGAAATAAAAGATCCCATTAAGGAGTAAAAGAAAATTAGTCATTTTAGATAACAGTAACAGAAAAACAACTAGAAAAATCATGAAGAATAGAAATTAGAGAAAAAATACTAAGAAAACAAATTGCAACAGAGAGAAAAGGAAGTCCTAGTCCAATATTTTGAGTACAAGAGAATGGGTGATAAAACTCCAAACTAGGGTACTGGGAACATCAAGCAGATCTTAACCAGTTGAGAGCCAGGCAGACTCCAGTGGGCATTGGACTGGCCAAGTGTGCTGGGTGCACACTCTGCCAAGGACCATGATGAAGTGCCGGATGGAGACTAATGCACAGTGGAGGGGGGGTGGGAATTGGTGTGGAGTGGAGGCTCCAACAGGTCTGAGGCACCAGGTGAAGACTTACACAGGACTAGGACTCCCCATGGAGACCCAGGCAGCCCAGGACTGGTACAGAATGTCAGACCGAGTCTCTGGCAGGTCTAGGGGTGGTTGTGGGGCAGTGGCTACTGGGAGGGGACTCAAGCCATCTGGAGGTGCCAGGCACAAATAGGACTGGCATTAACTGTATGCTAGCTGGAAGTCCTAGTTGCTGTGGGACCAACTTAAGGTGCCTGGTGGTGTCTTTGGCATGAGTGGACTCAGTGGTCGCCATTCAGTGGTCTCCTTGGTGCCCGGGGTCAGGTAGGGAGGGAGGGAACTTTCCATCCTTGGTGGACACTAGTAAGGATGCTGGAGGGTTGCAGCTTCCTCAGTATTTGGAGAGGGAATGATGGAGTGAAGGGGCCCATATACCGACTCTATCCTGGGAGGCTAGTCTCTGCAGTGCTCTTTGGTTCCCTCTGGCTATTTGGGAAGTTCTCAAGACAGCTGTTTCTAGGGTGGACAAGGGTGTGGGCCCTGGCAGATGCTTCTTCTCTTTTTAACTCCTGTTTGGCTGTTTTGTTTGATCTACAAGTATCTTCTTTCAAATTGATTTTCTGTAGCAGGTTATATGTCCTTCCCTCTCTTCCAGTTACATGGGTTTTTAGTTGATCTTCTCTGAGTCTCTCAGATGTGACTCCTCCTCTATTCAGCCACCTTGGATCTCCTTCTAATTATTATTATTTTTTTGGTACTGGGGATCAAACTCGGGTCCTTGTGCTTGCAAGGCAGGCGGCGGAACCACTGAGCTAAATCCCCACCCTTCCTCCTAATTATTCAAAATGTAATTCATTTGCCAATTTTATGCATTTTACCAGAACTATTTTCTCACACTGTGATTTGTATTTTCAATTTCTTTTCTAGTTTTCCAATGAATAACAAAATTTCTTCAGTTTAAAGTATTTGAACTTATCAACTTTCCCTTTCTGACAGTTGCTTTTTACATCTCTTACAGAAAACTACCAATGATATCCTATTTTGTTTCAAAAGTTTTGTAGTTTTGTCTTTTACACTTAATTCTCAGTTCTACCTAAACTTTCATATCTACAGTTGAGATCCAGTTACATTTTCTTCCACATGTAAAAAAATGTCTGTGCATGATTTACTGCATATTCTCTTATATTGCTCATTGATCTTTAACACTATGTTGTTATATCTGAAAGTCCATTCCCAGGTTCCCTATTCTATTCCAGTGGTCATTTCTATCTTAACTGTACTGTGGTCTGACAAAGTAATTGATACCTGTGCTGAGATGTAATTCATGCCTGGTATATGGTCTGTTTTTATAAATATTCCATGCATGCTCTAGAAAAATGATTTATTTAATTGCAGTGTTTATCCTTTAAATAAAACATGTCAATTCTCTTGTTCAAATCTATATATTTGTGAATGTTTAGGTGTGTGATCTATCAATAATTCAGAGAAATAAATTGGAATCTCATACAAGGATGGTAGATTTATCAGTTTCAGAGGTTTTACCATTTTTATTTTGCTTCTATTCTGGGGCTCTTTTATTAGTTGCATATAAAAATGTAAATATCTTCTAGTGAGATAAGTATTTCTGTTATAGTGATCTATATCCCTTATACTACTAATAACAAAATAATGGCTTTTATATGGGTCAGGCAGTGTTTTATACATTTGATGTGTATAAACTCATTAAATCTTCTCAACATTTCTGTGGGATTGATATTATATACTTACAGAAGAGAGACTGAGAAAACAGTTGTTAAGCTACTCACCCAAGAGCATAGAACAGGTAGAACTAAAATTTGAACACAAGTAATTAGGCTTCTGATCCATTTATGTATCTTCTAGTAATGCTCTTTATAGTTCATCTTATATAACATACTCATAATATACTCATCTGTCCTTGCTTTTAGTATTCTCTTAGCATGAATTTTTAAATTTACATGTATCTTAATATACAAATACATAACAATTCTAATATACATTTTTAATTCTTTTCTGTACTCTCACTGCATTCTGTATAAATACCAAGTAATTGAATTTGGCTTTTAAAAAAAGAGCCACAGTGACACTATCTTAACTCCTACTTTGCCTGGAATGCAAGGTTCAATCTTTTGGAATACTGGGAGCTGATACTAGCATTCCCCTCAACACACACTTTGCTTGTAGTTCTGGTCTCAGCTAACAGAATCACTGCTATCTATTTATTAGCTCAGTGGGATCTTTTTCTTTCCATGTAACTTTCACAAGGACCTATCCAATGAGACTTGCTTTTGCCTCCTTTTGAGGATTTCATGGAAATGTGACATTGCATTGTTAAACAGACCCATCATTTTCACTGCTACAGCCTTATTCAGGTGGTGCTTTTCTATACAATTCTGCACCGTTTTCCACATTTTACACATCTCCCTAATGTCATTTAAAATGAGGGAGTCTTTTTCTCTTCCTCCTCCTCTGTAGACACAATCTCCATAACCTCTTGCTGTTGGGAGACTTACCACCCACAATCCCATGAGGGGGGTGGTTAAGGGGGACAGATAGAAGAACCGTTGGCTCAGGTGTGATCATGTGACATTCAGCATCATGTACTACTTGATAGCAAGTTACTGCTCTTGATTAAAGTACTGCTAGAGTGATCCAAAAAGTGAGGGAGTCTGTCTTTTTACAAGTATTTGCTCATCTTGTGGAACACTCAATGAACCAGTTATTCATAATCCAAAGTTTTACTGTATTTAATTACTCAAGTGATTCGGCTTTCTAATCAGTGAAAATAACCAAACCAGAGCTTTCCCATGCCTATTCCTTCTTATAATTATAGCTCTTTCCAACCAATTTTATGCACAAGTACATACAGAATCCTTGCAGTGTACCTGACATGGTGCTGAGCTTAGGATAAGTATCTCTGGATATGTGGTATGTCTATATACCACTTTCTGGGAGCCTTATTAAAGTGGAGAGAAAATGAGTGAATGTGGAACAGGTAGATAATAGAGGCTGAGCTCCTTTTTATAGGCTCCAAAGGTAACAGAAGCTGGGAAGAAAGGGACTACAGTTCTCTAAACAAGTCCTAGAGGGCTACTGAACGGCTTCCCTATGCTCCATCTTCAATGCTGGAAAGTGCTAGGTCCTTAATTAGCATCCTGTTGGATGCTTGTGACCATAATCTGAAGGGAATCATGATATAATGCCCTTTAAAATCTCAAATTCCTCTGACATAATGTCTCTGTTTATAATTTGCCCAATGAAGAATTACTGAGTGTTCAGGTGTGTCAGTACCACAGAGATACAGGTAGGTGATAAAGGGGGGTCCTTTTTTGCCCATCAATGACTTAGGAAAAATATTTTGGAATAGGTACAGTGAAAGAGAACAGAATTTGGAATCATACATACTTACATCCATCAGTACTAACTTTCTATAACCATGTTATCTAGCTCTGTTTCATTACCTTCTTTATTAAACTTTAGGAATACAGCAATACCTTGGTTCATGAATGCTTCTGTTTGTGAACAATGTGGTTTGCAACAGAAGCATTCAGCAAAATTTTGTTTCTGTTCCTGAACTCCACATCTGGTAATGAACACAAATGGGGCCATCTTCCCCAGAATCTTGGAAAGAATTAAGTTTGTGAACCAAGGTACCATTGTACATTAAAGGATTAATGCAGTGCTTACTATGAAAAACAAAAGTTAACTTTTATAAAATGTGTAGGAAACCTGACACATAGGTGCTCAAACAGTATTAGTTCCTTCTGTAATATTCTTTTTCCTGTATTCTCTTCTGCCTAGACCCCCAAATGCAATACTTGGTTAGTCTTTTCCTGTATTCTCTTCTGCCTAGACCCCCAAATGCAAAACTTGGTTAGTTTAGTAGAAGTATTCACATTTTAGGAGAGACTAAAGCTCAGAAAAGAAATGAAATGTGACTATCACCTAATCTCTTTCTTCTAGTTGAAATCTGAATCACTACAGATCAGAAATCAGCAAACTATCTCCCATGGGCAAACTGTGCCACTTTTTTTTGTAAATAAAGCCAAAAGAATAGAGTTGAATACTTGCTATAGAGATACGGTCTGCAAAGTTTAAGATATTCTACAGCCTTGCCATAGACTATTGCACTATTTTTCTAGATGTTTTAAATTTTTGTAAAACAACTGCCCAGAAAGTTGATTCCATAAATGTTTTAATAGTTCAGTTTTAAAATACTTGCTCAAAACACTTTTCTCTTCAGTCATGAAGATAAAATGAAAACTTGGAGGCCCAATTTTCTTATACCAAGAAGAAAAAAAGAGAAAAACCGTGTTGAAGGATCAGAAAGGTAGGAACACAGGTGCATTTACATTACAGCTTCTCTGTTGTAATTTATAACTGTACTTAACTGTCTAATCTTAGGCCAGTCATAAAATTGGATTCTTGGGTCCCTTATCCACAAAGTGAACAACAATACCTACATCACAGTGCAGTTAAGAGGAGAATAAAAAATAGAGGAAGATAGACTTTGTGGACATGGGAAGGGCATCTTGGAATAAAGGGAGACAAGAAGGTGGGGAGGGAAGGGGAAGTAAAAAGGATCAAGATGCACACATATATATATATATGATACACAGTGTGTATATATGATATAGTATATGTATGTATATATAAAAGATACATAGTATGTATATGCATGTATATATAAGATACATAGTATGTATATGTATACATAAGATACATAGTATGTATATGTATATATGATACATAGTATGTATATATAAGATATAGTATGTATATGTATGTATATATGATACATAGTATGTGTATGTATGTATATGTAAGATAGTATGTATATGTAAGATACATAGCACGTATATGTATATATAGTACATAGTATGTATATGTATGTATATATAAAAGATACATAGTATGTATATGTATGTATATGTAAGATACATAGTATGTATATGTATGTATATATAAAAGATACATAGTGTGTATATGCATGTATATATATGGTACATAGTGTGTATATATATGATACATAGCATGTATATGTGTGTATATATGATACATAGTAGGTATATGTATGTATATATATGTATGCATGACTCCCCATGGAAAACGTATCACAAGCATTGACCAATAAAAAGTTTTTAAAAATGACAATGATACAAAATTTCCCTTCTCTTAGCAGATGGGGAGTAAGAAAAACTTTCAAGTAGCACTTATCAAATGAAAAACTTCTACTCCTCTTTTAGGCTATAAGAACTTTTCTCCTATAGAAAAGTTAAATACAACATCAATTGGAATTTATATGAAATTCTGAGAAAAAGAGAAACTGGTATCATACAATGATTTCCCTAAAATACAATTCCAGTTATAATTAGTATTTAGAACAAATGTTTTCTCAATTCAAGATCTTCTGTTCATATGATCCAAGTTCCCAGTTGGCTTCTGGGCAGGGCATGTTTTACTGACTCAGATGTTTACCTATGCTCTGTGCCCATCTTCACAGTTGCTAGAGTATGGGGCAGGAGCTGTGGGGCTTACTTTTAACAAATGTCTTGGAGAAATCTTTAGTAAACAGCTATGAACACTGCAGTCTGTCTGCTCTAGGAAATCTATGTAGAAAAAGTCTTACTGGGACACAGCAAAAGAAATCAGTCAGTACCAAATCTAAACTCAGAGGGATGGCATAAGACGGCTTTTCCCTTAAGTTTGTGTGTAGACTTGATGTAATTTTTCCAAAATATATACACAATCTAGAAAATCAACCTTTTACCTTGAACTTCATACTTTTACATATCTTCACATAACACAACAAAATAAAACTCCAAGAGGGGAAGTATCAGTAAAATTTTGACCTTTCCCCTAATGAAGCTTTTCAGTATGTTGAAAGCCACAAATAAGCCTTCTTAGGAAAGTTTTCTAGTGCTTTTTTTTTCCCTTAAACTGACATAATAGTAAATTTTTGCTGTCAACTGAATAAATTTGAAAATGCAATAGCTAGGGTATCGTTATTCCTGTAAATTGATGTATCAATGTCCATGTGTTCTTTGATTCTATCAATAAGAAGTGCCTTATGTATCACAATTCTTTTACTATGTCATTAATGAAAGATGTCAAGTTTTAAGAGAATATGAGAAGGGTTATCTAGATCGAAAGGTGTAAAAAGGACAACCCGCTTTCTCAGATGACCATGTACACATTGTATGTGTAGGGAAAAGGGCATCTTGCAAAGCTGGAAAGGTAGATTGGGGGAAATTATAAAATGCCCGTGTACCATGCTAATAGATTTGGGCTTTTCCTGTAGGCAGCAGAAAAACACTAAAAGGTTTTAAGCAAGACAGTGGCATGATTAATTAAATTGCAGGAAGATGGCCCTGAAAGCAGGTATGCAGGTTGGTTTTTAAAAGGAGGGTAGCAAGAATAAGGTAGAGTTTCAGGCAAGAAGTGCTGATAATCTGAAATGTAGCAGTGAAAAATTTTGGGAAAAAATAGATGTAAAAGTCACTTCCAAATAAAACCAATAGGACTTAGTTGACATTTTTCCTTTTGTCAATAAGCCCCATGTGAAAAGCAGGAAGGAGGGTAAAGGAGGCGGCACAGGGTATTCAGCTACTGCTGCAAGTTTACCCGCTTTCAGGTGCCACTGTTCTTGCACGTTTTGTAGCACCTAGCTTTGTTTTCTTCACTCTATCCATCTCCCGAATCATTCAGGAAAGAGGATAGTTATTTGACTGAAACATGTAGATCTGTGATTCACTGATTATACTTGACAAGTAGGAAAGCCACAAAATGTAAGCCTTGTCACTGTTTCTGATTCCCACTAAACAATATGAAAGTGAGTGCATGAAGATTTATAAATTTTCTTAAGTTTTTCTTTTTTTAAAGAATAGGTCTGAGAGAAGTCCCAGAGAAGTTTCTTGTTTAACAGATCTGATTTTTAGTTTGACATAATTGTATACACTTTTGGGGCAGTGTGACATTTCAACACATGTATATAAACTATAATCATCAGTTCAAGTGGCATATCCATCACCTCAAACATTCATCATTTGTGTTGGGAACATTAAAAAATCCTTTCTAATAGCTATTTTGAGATATATGATTAGTCATTATCAACTATGCTGACTGTGCTACAGAGGATTAAAAGCTATTCTTATCCAACTGCACTCCTATACTTAGTCATCTACCAATCTGAATTTATTCCAAGTTATCTATCAAAAATTTTTAGGGTGCAGTGGTAGAATACATGCTTAGAATGTGTGATGCCCTGGGTTTGATGATCAGACATGTACACACACACACACACACACACACACACACACACACACACACACACAATTATAAGACTGGGAGTGTATCTCAGTGGTGAAGGGCTTACCTAGCATGCCACACACCAGCATCACATACACACATATATACTATATATACATTTTTTTTAACTGGCAGGAGAAATTAATTGGTACTACTCACCTTTTTTCCAGTTTTTTGACAATCAGCTATAATGGAGGGATTATGCATGTGTTAATGTATATAAATATACATGTATAAATGTGTATATATGTGCGTGTGTATGATTTTATAGTTATACACAAAATTATACCCGAGTTTATCCTTAAACAGAATGGGTATTTGGAAATGTAAGAATTTTATTATAGTACATTTAACCCCACATGTATATTTCTTGCCAGTTTTTTTCCTAGAAATTTCTTCAGAATCAAGAAGCAAAACTCCTTAGAAAAGAATAGAGTAAGAGAAGAAAAGCTTTTTAGACAACGATTTCAGGTATGTTCTCCTTTGAAAGTATGAATTAGGAATATTAATAGCTGACAAATTCCATTTTTAAGGATCTTTAAATTTGCCATGGCAATACTTTGGTTTTTTTCCTGATGCAGTTCTATACTGACACTCCTTTCTACATGCTATTCTGCCTGGGAAAACTCCTAAGAGTTCTTTACGGCTCTATTCAAAGGTTAGGGTCAGAGATTTAGCTCAGTGACAATGCACCTGCCTTGCAAGCACAAGGACCTGAGTTCCATCCCTGGTATCAAAAATCAAAACCAAAAACAAAGGTTAGCCGCCGTTTCCTAGCTCTTCCACGTAGTCACTCCCTCAGCACACCTTATATACCTACTATACACATAAAATACTAATCGGCTATATTACAACACATGTGTGCACACTGATCTTGGGTCTCTGTAAAGTGATCTTGTCTGAACAACTTTACTCCCCAGTGTCCAACATAAAACTGGACACTTAATATTCAGTGAGTGAGTGACTATAAACAAATGAGTGATAAATGAGTGAAGCAGCATCTGAAATTCTCTGACATCTTACTCTGTCATTAAGAGTCCATGGGGGTCTGGGGATTTAGCTCAGCGGCACCGTGCCTGCCTCACAACCACAAGGTCCCGAGTTCGATCCCTGGTACCAAAACAAAAAAAAAAGTCCATGGAGCATTTTTCCATTAAAGTTCAAGTGACTGTTCCTGATTTCACATACGTATTGTCAAAGTGAGGATTAAGCAGCACATTTTAATACTATCCATGTGCCAAACACTGGTTGGAGATAGTATGCATCCTATTCATAAAATTTGTCTAGTGTCAACCTAAAATCTTTCAAAAGCTCCCCACTGCCAAACTGATAAAGTGTAGGTTTCCTAAGATGGCATGTGAAGCTGTTTGTGTCATGGTCTTTGCTTATCTTTCCAGTTTTATCTTCCTACCACTCCATCTTTATACCTTGTGCTCTGGCAACTATGAGCTCTGCTCATACTTTTGTGCCTAAAATAAACTACCATCTCTATCTTTGTCTTGCTATTTCATTTCTAAGCGTACTCGGTCTGCTCTATCTGGTACACACTTGCTTCTCTCTCCAATTTGTTCATTTATTAAGACCCAACTGAGGTATTTTCTCTTTCAAGGAAAACTTGCCTCAACTGCCTGATGAAAGAAATTCTTCTTCTTCAATGTACCTATATATCATAACATCCTCTAGCTTACTGCAATTATATGTTCACCATGTTAAACTGTAAGGTCATAAAAAGGGTTGTCTTATTTATCTTCATGTTCATGAGCAGAGCAGAATAAGACTAACACTTTGTAAACATCCAAAACTTTTTGATCTGAACTAAAACAGCAATGTCCATAAATTTCTCATAATCACCATAATTCCTGCTTGGAGCAAAGCTGATCAGTTACTGCATCTAGACTGTGGTCTGAAATCACCTTGAAAACTTCGATGTTACTTAATTAGGTAAAAAACAATAGTGTAGCAATTATTTGTTGAAAAGACCCCTACCTTGTACCTACTGCTTTTTATGCTCACTGAATTTTTGATGGTTTTATATGGGACACAAATTCGATTCCCTCTCTCTATATATGTAAAAGATGAGTAATTGTCTTTCTATAAGACAGTATGTTTACTAAATGCTGAAATAGGAGTATATACACAGTACAGTTTAAATTATACATGGCAGTTGTAAAAGTACAAAAGGTGGTTAAGCAGATGAATACTTAAGCAGGAAAACAGCATGAGCCAAGGCATGGCAATAATAAAATTGCATGGTGTATTTTGAGGATTATCATAGTTTCATGTTTCAATAAGGGGAAAGAGATGGAAAGGTGGGGAATGACAATATGCAAAGGACTTTGAATAGCAAGCTAAAAAATGTGGCTCTTATCCTAAAAGCAATGGAGTTTTCATAACTTTATAAACACAAAGGTGACCTAATCTAATTTTTATGTGAAGAAATATCTGTAGTTTCATGGTAAACAATGTCCTGAGAGAGGAAGAACAGGTATTAAGCTATGGCAGGGGGGAGGGGATGCCAAGAGAAAATAATCTACCTTGTAGATTATACTGCTTGGTATTATAAGTGATCTTATCATTTATCATCCAAAATCAAAATACTTCAGGGAATGGAAGAATTTTGTTTTTTAAGCAATACTATAGATTAAACCCAGGACCTTGTGCATGCTAGGCAAGTGCTCTCCCACTAAGCTACATCCCCAGCCCTGGAGGAACTCTTAATCATAAATATTTGTAAATGGCGTCATTATTATAAACAGAGACTAGCCTGGCAAATACATTTGGTCACCCTAATTTGGTGAAATAGACATCTGTAAACTACATATTCTGGAAATTTTTTTCCTGCTCAACAGATTCTAATACATCAGAAGGTAAGGTACCTATGGACGTAGACAGCAGCTAATTTATCCTATAGAAAAAAAACACTTCTGTAGAGTCAGAAATTGTAGTTTTTTTCCACAAATGTATCTATGACTATAAATGGAGAGTTCTCTCCCTGTAAAGGACTATCATACAAGCTCACTGGGAAAGTGATGAGAGAGTGACCTCTACAAATGATAGATATCTAAGAACATTATAAGGGCTTAATAAACTTTCCCTAAGTTTATTACTGTAAAAGTCTACATACTATCCACCATTTAATTTCTATCCATGTTACAGCTTTCTTATCCATCAAGATTCACTCTAGTACAATTAGATAATGGATTTGAAAATATAATAATCATACCAAACACATAGATTATAGGATCTTATTATTTTCTTAAATGACTTTCCTTTGTGTATCTTCCTGTTATCCTGTGTTCCCTTGGGTGTTAATATGTACTATCTTGAGGGGTTTTTTTAGGTTATTATGCTATTTACTTTTGTTATAGTGAAAAAATATTATGTAAGCATGGTCTGATTAGTAATTTCTCATTTCAGTACGACAAGGAAATTACAGTCATCAACAGAGCAGTGGTATGTTCCAGTAATTCAAGAAATGGAATATTTGATTTGCCAATAACTCCTGGGGAAGAACTGGAAGTCATTGATACCACTGATCAAAATCTAGTGATATGTCGCAACTCAAAAGGCAAATGTAAGCAAATATTGACATAGTGACCATGAAATTTCAATTTTTAGAAAATCTTAAAGCATTTTCTTTAAAAAAAAAAATTCAAATTACTAAATTATTTTTTGCTTCTGTAGATGGATATGTCCTCATTGAACATCTAGACTTCAAGTAAGTGGTTTGATTTTATGTTAAATCATGAGTTCTAAATATGTAATAGGTGTTGTGTGCATTAGTCTTACAGAAAGACTACAGAACTTACTGAAATTCAGGAAGAGTAAATTAAGTATGAAATGCCCTGTCTACGCTTTAAGGGTTACACTGGAAGAGGCTTCTTTCCTGTGCCTCTTGAGTCTCTATAGAGAGCATATTTTAAACACCTTAAAGGAGCATGAAAATATTAAACTGGGTAAGACATTTTCCAGAGCTCTCCTCACTGTTCCCTCAGCTCTGTCTCACAATGTTTATTTTTTTGTTGTTTGTTTTTTGGTACCAGGGCTCGAACTTGGGTCCTTGAGCTTGCGCAGCAGGCAGTGAAACCACTGAGCTAAATCCCCGGCCCTGTCTCACAATGTTTATACATTTTCTCCTCAGGCACCAAGGCTGGTCCCATTAGGAAGGTCGCAATTAGATGGGAAGGCCTGTGAGAGGGATAAGGGATTCTAGGACCTGTCTTGCCTCACAGCAGTTTACACGTCAAAATGAGATGGAATCTCTGGAAACTTTGGGAATGCAGAAGAGAAAAGTGAACGCAAAGCCTCAACATTTAGTGTTGGTTTTACCCTAAGTTTATCTTTCAATGTCTATTTCACTGCTGGTTCAGGAGAATGTGAAACAGTGTGTGTTCATATTGGAGCACTCGCCTAATGAGCCATATCCAAACTTAGCAATCATGCCTATGGCACCTACTCAGCTGTGCAGATGGCTGATCTGCTTCAGTAATAATTTCTAGATGTTGTTCCAGGATTAAATCTGGTATAATTCTGGACAGTAAATGTAGCCAAGGTCTTTTTAAATACTCAACTTTAAGGTACAATCTGAAAATAATTATGGCTCAAAGTATAAGTGTCCCTTTGCTTTATCACAAAAGTGAGTAAATGCTGTTCAAAATTAGTTTTCTTTGGAAATAGTGTGCTGAAAAAAAATTATTCCTAAATTCAATCAATGTGTTGAGAAATGTCTAAAAACATTTAACAAAATCTAAAAAAAAAATATATATATATATATGTGTGTGTGTGGTATCACTTTAAAGCATCTTGGTGCCTAAAATAAGGAAAATTATTTTGTGTATGCTCAAAAGCTTAAATACTTTATATGTATTTTCACAAAAGTAAACATATTAAAAAGCAGAGCTGAACATTTATTCTATTTTAAATGATATACACTGCATGTCAATGGGTTAAATTCTACATATGCATCCAACTTTTTAAATTGTAGTTTTATTGGCACTGAAATTGAAGAATTGCACTATGTTCTTTAAGCAGGGTGATTCCAACCTTTGAAGGTACTGTATAATGGAATTTGTTTCCACAGCTTTGTCCTTTATAATTTGAGACTATTTTTAAAGCTTCCACATTCTTGTATTTTCTTTTGTACGTTCCAAAAATTGGCACTTGCCAATAAAGACAACGTTAATCTAAAAGACAGGAATTAAAGGTATTTATAGAGTATAGAAAAGAGGTAAAGAGATTATTACAAATAGCAGAATTTAAAAAGTTATGAATGAAATGACTGCAGGATAACTAAGGTGCTACGAAGAAGAAACTGAAGCTTGGTTTCAAAGACACAGAGATGGAAAATCCACGCTGTGCCTAATGACAGCAGAGACTCATGGCAAATGGAACGCAGTAAGTCTGGTGGAAAATGGGTATCAGGCTAGGATGACTTGGACTTTTTCTTCTTGTAAGCAAGGCTACTGAAGTGTTAAGCAGGAAGGAAATGCCAGATGTTTCGAAGTGGAGAGACAATCACGGCAATACAGATAATGGATTAAGACTATTATTTTTGTAATATTCTCAACAGAGGACCTTAACTGAAGATAGCAACAACAGAAATACATAGTATCAGGAGCACCAGTAGAGGAAAGGAAACATCACATCTTGATGCCTGGTTAGGTACCGAGATTAAGTAAGGAGCAGAATTAGGGAATGAAACAGCTTTGAGATTTTTTTTGGAGATGATACTAAAGCTAGTACCAAATACTGGGAATTTATTTATGCTTGGAAGCCCTAAATTAAATTTGCCACATAGCAGGCAAGGACAGGATCCCTCAAGTCAAGACCTGTTACAGCTGGCACTAATGGAAGTATGGTTTAGGGCAGTGGTAGCAAACCTAAGGCACCCATGTGGCAGTGGGCAGTTTGTTACCACCAAAAGCTCTTAAAAGTTTTGCCATCACAGGCCTAGGGGCAAGGAAATGAGTCAGAAAGGCCATATTCAACAGAAACTTTTCATGCAATAATCCTGTCCAAAAAGAAATATCAAACTATATATCATTCTTGCCACTTAGTCACTTTCTCTTCTTGTAGCTGGGGTAAAAATAGCCAACACCCACAACTTAAATGAGAGGTTTATTTTGGCTCCCATTTTTTAGAGGATTCAGTGCATAACTGGTTGGCACCAGGGCAAGGGAATGACAGAAGGGCCTGGGGAGGAATGGTGGCCAGGAAATGAAGGAGCAGAGAAGGGAGATACATCCTCCCAGGTGACCTGGCTCTAACCAGGTCCCCCTAACAGCAAGCCAGCTACAGTGCCTCATGATCCAGTCACCTTCCCAAAGGCCCCGTCTGAAGACATGCGGCTTTCGGAAGGTATTCTAGATCTAAACCATAATACCACTTCACCAAACAGTGAAGTATTTACATTCTAGGTAGCACTGTGACTAAACTGAACTGAGATAAATTTGATCCATGCCCTTTCATCTCATCCTAGGGTTTCTGTTCTAATTCAATGACTCAGTTTTTTGGGTCTCAATTTCCCCATTAGTCCAACTGAGCTAAAAATACTTGTCTACTTCACAGTGTTCTAAAATACTTAATACACAATACCGTGTGTTTTTGTTGTGCCTGGCCTTTTCTGAAGTTTGGAAGATGCTGAAAATGAAAAGGACATTTTTTTATATTATCTTAAAAGAATGGTTGGTATAGAATTTATTTTACAAAGGCATAGAAAAATGTTCAGTTTTAAAAATCAGACATTTTTACAGTACAAACCATTTGGCCTAATATAAACTATTGCCTAATTATGGATATGGATATGGCATAGGTTTTCAGAAAAACTGCTTCTATCTACATATCATACTTAATGTGGTTATGTTTCCAATTCACTAATAACAGCCACATTCTCAAAATCAAAGAATTCAAATTAAATTTGTTATTGATAGGCAAGGTTTTCAAATGTAAACGCTGTAAGACTTCAGTGATGCCCAAGCCAATGTGTGTCTGAGAAACCAATCTAGCATAAATATTCAATGAAGAGATTTTCTACTTTAACTTTATATTAAAAGATAGCACACAAAGGCTCTAGACCCTTACACAGGCTAACACTGGTCCACTCAAACATTCATTTATAGTGTGTTAAGCTTTCTGTCACTGTAATAAAATACCTGAGACAATCAACTTGGAGGAAAGGTTTGCGTTGGTTCACCATTTCAGATGTCTCAGTCCATGGTGGCTTGGCACTGTTGCTTCTGGGGCTACAGTGAGGCAGCATATCCAGTGGAAGTGCAGAGCAGAGGAAGCTGCTCACCTCATGGCAGCCAGTAAGGAGGGAGAAAAAGCCAGGAAGCAGAGACAGGGTCTCCACAGCACACTCCCTGAGACCTAACTTCCTTTCACTGGTGCCTTTCACTAGGCCCTACCAGATAAAAGAGCTACCATGCCCAATAGCACCCCTGGGGCATGGGGGTTAAGATCTAAAAGATTACAACAAGCAGCAGCAGAACCTTGTCTTCCACTCCTGAATAGATCTGTGAAGCACTCTGAGATGTCCTCCAAGATGACACAGCACCCTTCTCGACTAAGCCCTCTTCTGCACATCTTCAGAACTTTAAAAATGTATATTCTAGGGGGAAGACTAGGATGGGAGAAAAACAAATATAAAACAATAATCCTCTCAGTAACTGCTGCTTCTAGGTTACAGAGCTACAAGTGATGTTTTTTACAACTTCAAACTTTTTGTACTTTTCAAATTTCCTACAATAAGCATTCATTACCCAAGCAATTCAGGAAGACATTTTCAATAAATTTTTCTCCTTGAAAGTTTAGGAAAAGCAAATTGAAAGCTTATATATCCTTTGAAGTTTATATTATTCTTTTTACTGCAAGTGTTTTTCAAAAAGTTAATTTTAGAGAATGTAAATATGGAAAGTGGCTAATTAAAGTACCTAATGTAGGGTCACACCTACATTGCTTTCTACTCTCAGCAGCTGTTAGTATACATTAGTATTAGCCTGAAGTGGGCTGGGTCTTTGGCTCCCTAATCAATAGGTTGGATCCCTATGATCTTTACTCCCTGGTGTTTTATATCTGTGAACATGTGATGTGATTCTGCAAAAGAGATTTTATATATGGAATTAAGGTTGTTAATCAGTTGACCTTGAAATAGGGAGATAGCCAACAGCATCCAGGTGCGCCAAACTATCATATGGAGCCTTAAAACTGGAAGGCGGTGGCTGGAGAGCCAGAGAAGTGGTGCAAGAGGAAGGAAAGATGCCAACTGTGAACCCCTTGTTGCCAGCTTTGAAGATAAAGGGAGTCATGGGATGCCAGTGGCTTCTTGAAGCTCAAAGTAGCTCCTAGTCCACACCCAGAAAGGAAACAGGGTCCTACTGCACTATGGAATGAAATTCTGCCAACAATCTGAACAAACCTGGAAGCACATTCTCTCCCAGAGCCCAGCTCCAATCAGTGCCTTAGTTTCTAGCCTGTTGAACTTGAAGCAGAAAAAGGACTTCTGACTGGAAGATCATAAATTTGGGTTAAGTCCTTAAATTTCTATTATCGTGTTATAGCAATAACAGAAAACTCACACAATGGCTAAAGTTAAAATGTACATTATATAATGACAAAAATGAACAAAGATGGTATGAGATCTCCAGTCAATCATAAGCAATCTATTAGCTGATGTGCAGAATATTAGCTTAATAACAAAAAACAAAAACAGATTTTAAATTAACCAGACTTTAATTTGATTTTGTGAAAAAAGCTTATAAGCAATCAGGCCTTTCTCATTTGTGTGGCTTCCTATGAGTTCCACAGACAGAACCCATAACTACGAAATGCTGTGTAATTCAAGAAGACATTTTTCACATAGTTACTGGAAGATGGTCCTTCTCACTGATCATGTAACAGTCACAAAAAAACATGTAACAAACAAAACTGAAATTTGAGTCTACAGTTATCAAAGCACTGGAAGTCTTTTTTTTTTTTTTCTGAAATCAGTGGTCCTGATTTCAATAAACATTTTAAAATTGAGATATAGTCCAGTGCTCCAATGGGATAATGTATCAACCTATAGTTTTGTTTTTTCAGAAATGGACCAAAACAGAATGAATGCATGATGGTCTTGGGGAAAAAACTGAGTAATTACTATCCAATCATATATTGATTGTCATAGACATAACCTAATAGTTGTCAACTTTCAGTTTTGTCACACTTGAAATCCACTGTATAGTATTTGAGCACACATGATAAAGAACATGACCATTCTTCCTAAAGCAGTATCAAGATACTATCATTTGAGTTTGTAGCTCTATAACAACTTCACATTTAAATACTGAAAACAGGGTACAACCATATATGATTGAACAGTCTTGACAACTGTTATTTTGGTACATTAAGGCAGCTTCAGCCAACATTTTAAAAAGTTTTGAATAAGAATATTTGGTGGAACAAAAGGCAAGTTAATATTCTAATTGATGTTTTCAAGAAATTTTAAGTATCTCAAAACACCAGAATTTATGAAACTGATCTTAATAGTTCTTGGGACTATTTTCTTACCTCATAAAACTCACCGAAAAGTCAAGATACTCAATCTATCAGTATCAAAGATATCTATTTTAAAAAGGATATACATTAAATGGGGGGGGGTATAAACCTTGTATTTAAACAAGGGTCTTCCATTTCTCACACACACCTGTGAGGTAGGTTATTATCCACATTTTGTACAAGAGAAAACTGAATGAGGATATGACTTGTACTGCTATAGCAGTCAAAGGAATCAGATTCCAATTAGATTAGCTCTGCATTAACTCTTACCTTTCCAAACTTTTAAAATACAAAGATTCGTTGCATTCCTTTTAAAAGCATGGAAAAGCAGCCAAATATTTACCAAGGTGACTTATATGAAACAACATAATAAACAGAAAATACATTTAGTGAACATCTTTCAGCTGTTGACAGTGCGAGGTTTGGCCAAAGCAATTTGAAACCAAACAGGCAGAAGCAACGGGATTAGTTGTGAAGGGAAAATGAGAAGGAATGGGGTAAAAAAAGTTAAAACAATTTTACTATTATTCTTCCTATAATTTAAGAGAAGGCACAATTTAGTGGAGTTGTTTCTTTTTTAGAGCAGTAGATCTATTTCTCTTTTTCCATTTTAAGAAAATGCTACCTCTCTAGAAAAATGGCTTTTTTGGGGGGGAAGGGGGTTGAAAAAGAAAACTTAAAAGGAACTTTCAACTGACAAATGTATGGTTAGCAGAAAAAAAAAATTATCCAATTCTCCTTGCCTAGAATTTTCTGTTCCTCAAAAACTTAAATACACAGTAAATTTGAATTTTAAAAAATCACATTATATAAATCTTGTCAAAACTCTATGAATGTTCAAAATGTTTTCATGCCAGAATATTCTACAAATACTTAACCCTTTTTCCTAGAAAGAATTCTCTGAGTTCCTTAATTGCACTTTAAACATAAAATTTACCTGGCCTACTTGTTCAAATAATCATGAGCTACATCCATAAAATCCAAACTGCTTTAAATATAAATCACTGTCACCAAAAGTAAAGGCTTACTGGCACTGCTACTATGCAAGGATGGTAGTAAACATTAACACTGGCTCACAACAGTCACAAAGGCCCACAATCTGAGAACTTCAAGACTCAGCCTGATTCTTATCAGGCTATGGCTGAAGAAGTTTAATTAAAACCTAATCCTGTCCAGACGATGGGTCCTGTCTTTCATGCTATTACAGTTCCGCGACATCAAATGCATCATAATTCCATGTGGGAAGGGCCAGTAAGGATGCCAACAACTTGTTAAAGGTTTACAGAAATTTCAAAGCTCATCAAACTTAAGTTCCAATTCATAGTTTTAAGGTTTGGGAGAATCTTTATCAACCCAATAACAATTAGGTACTTCATAAAGAGAAACATACTCTTGAAAAGTGTTGTATCATCTAATATGCATTCAAAAGAAACAATTACCAATCTGTTTACGAAATTTGGATAAGCCTAATTTTCAGATAACAGTCAAAAACTATGATAATTTAGATAAGGACTGAGACTAATTTTTCTTTTTTAAGAGACTGCTATAAGAATCACACAAAATTACAGGAAGAATTATGTCCTAAAAGTTCTTTAGTTTTTTTAAGCACCCTCAATAACTTAGAAATACTTATTAAAAAATCAACATGCTAATCATAAATCAGATAATTACATCTAGTTAGTACAATCAACTGGTTCATATAATTAAACTAAGAAATATTTAGTTAAGACTATTTTGTCAAAGATTTTAAAGCAATCCATCTATGTTTTTTAATTACTTGACTACTCAGATGTTTATTCAGAGTGCTCTGCCCTAGAAGGTGGTGCACTCTGAAGAGCAACTGATTGCCACTGAATAACTGTATGGGATTAAAGCTTTATAAACAACTTTGTGATGCTGTTTCCTCATCTGGAAAGTTGCAAAATGTACTTTTTTGGTTACCTCCAAGGTTACTGTAATAGTTAACAAAGTGGCTCCCTGAATCTACATGTGTGGAGCACTTCCATTGCTACAATTAGTTACCTTTTGCCTTATGCCAAGTCATGATGATATTTTAACGTGTCTGGTTTCTGGATGATTTCTGCCATTTGCATTCCAGGGGGCCGCTGTATTTAGAAAAATTTTCAAGTATACATCATCAAAATGCCTCACTGAACCAAAATAGAACATTCATGCTAGTATAAAAACTCTAAATATACAGAAAGTGAACGTTAACACAAAGCACATGCAAAGGTAGAAAATGCAAAATCTTTAAAGCTCAGAGGTGCCTTAGAGGTCTTTTACTCTATCCCTCTCATTTTAGGGTCACAGAAATGAGGCGCAACACAGGATGTGACTTATCAGCAGACTGTACATATCCCTCATGCAGAGTTAGTCACCGAGTCTGAGAACTACATTAAGTCACATTCCCCACTTAAAAAGCCAAGGGGTGACAAGAGGACAAGGTAAAAGTGATGACAGATCTGGGTGTTTAAAAACAAAAACAGACAAAACTATGAACATATCTAGCACTTAGATACAAAGATCTTGCTGCTACTATTGGGATTTAAATTATTAGCCAGTGAATAGACAAAGATGCAGTGTCTTTGGTAGGCATGTCCCAGGCTTTTACACCTTATAAAGAGGAGTAGTGCCTATATTAATTCAGTGTACTGCACATCAGTAGATGTTACAGATAAAAGTAGTCCCCAAATTTGGAATGATTATTTTCTACATTATGCCTCAATCCTAAAAATTAATTTGTGTTCCCTAAGTACAAATTGGCTAGAGAATAAAAGAAAGCATTTGTAACTATTTTTTGAAGTATCTGCGGAAAATGGAGAACTGTCTGTGTTACAAATCACCAGCTCCCTGACACAGAAAAACTTATTTCAAACTACTGGAATTTGAATAATTCCAGACTCCTGGAATCTGTCTACTGGTGGCTAATATCAATGCAAGCACTAGAATTTACAGAAATGTCTCTTAAAACTTCTGTTGATTACAACAAAAAATAACTTGTAAATAGTTCACCTCCCTCTCTCCCTGCATATTTGAGTGTCTCTTCCTAAAGTGAAAGACAATGAGCTTTACATACGGCATCCTAAACAAAAGTGTTCAGATATTCACTGACTACACATTTTGAAAGCATCAGTCATATTGGCTCATGGTTTAGTAGTCCCTTAGTCTTTTCTTCACAAGTAATCTTGTTTAAGAGTTTTCAGTCATCCATTAATACAAAAAATAAATGTTGCTCCCAAACACCACCACAACCTGACTGAGAAAAGCAGTGTTTTACAAAACAAGTTGCAGATAAAAAATTCTTAGTCCTGCACTCTACCTGTCTAGGAGTTAAAATAGAAGATTGTGAATCTGAACCAGGTTCTCCCCAATAACTGATAAGGGAAAAAACAGTACTGTCTTAATTTTGTTCTTAACTACCTTAATTATGATAACCTGATCCAAAAGCTTTCCTAACAAAGCATTTTCCAAGCTTTGTTTTGTTCCACGGGATAAGTTTTTTAAAATAGCAAATTAATTTGGGCAAAGCAGGGTTAAACAAAATTATATGGTTTTCTTTTTTATGTGAAAGGATTTGTCAAAGTCTTCAATATTTCTCTCACTGTCATCCTAAGGGGGAAAAGTAGGATATTTTCCAAACTTACTGCACAGAATCTGTTTACTTGGGAAATGCTGTCCTAGAACCAAAGAAGTCCATTTGCATGGCACAGATAAGACACATCTGTAACACAACAACAGTCATCCAACTGGGAGAAATTTCTCTCAGCCCAGGCCTACGCACCACATCCACAGTTAACCAGTTCACAAGCCTAAAATGTGGGAATCTGTGATTAGCAGCAGATTCTTTCCTTCTGTGCCCACAAGGAACAAAAAGCCTGTTTATTATGTTTCTAGTCTTTAATATATTAGACTGAGTCTCCTGAAATTTCTGCAAATTAAGTTTTATACCACCTACATTCACAGAAAAGAATCAAAACTATGACCCGCAGGTCCCCTAAAATTCAACAGGTAACTATCAAACTGAGTGGATGCTCAAAAATACTGGCAAGAATAAGAAAACAGCAGGGGCCGGGGATTTAGCTCAGTGGCACCATGCCTGCCTTGTAAGCACAAGGTCCTGAGTTCGATCCCCAGTACCAGGATTAAAAAAAGAAAAGAAAATAGCAAATACATTTTTTTAACTCAAAAAACATTCTAATATCAAAAAAAAAAAAAAACTTTCCAATATCTGATTTACTACACTAATAAAATTAGTTAAAATGTTTCTATTTCTTGGCCTACAAAGTAGCTTTGGATTTTTCATTGCCTACAAAGAATCTTATTCGTTCCTTATTTCTGAAGTTATCCCATTCAGCTGGGGA